>NC_056748.1:422750166-422990166 GCF_019279795.1 Protopterus annectens
TCTACCAGCCCTGCCTCTTAAGCACCTCAGTGAATTTGCCCTCAGTTGCTTGATCACATACTTTCCCTATTTAAAAAGAACCCAAAGAATATTTATCATCTTATCTCCTGCATCCTTAATGCCTTCTTTAAAGCCACATCAAACTGTCTCAAGGATAACATCCTGACATCCTTAAAACAAAAACCTGTCTTATTTCTTTCAACCCTTACTAGCAGCCACCATCGTAACTCCCACCTCACTGGGCATAAATAAAGCTCATTGTCATGTGCAAAAACAATCTGCTGACCCCTAACCCTGTTGATCGGTCTTAGATGCCTTCACCCAGATAAGCAAAGCCTCTTCCTTAATGCATACATCTCTCCATTTTAAACTATCAACTCTCCAGTCCTGAAAGACCTCATATACAAAATTACAGCCAAAGTTGCTCACAAAACATAAACCACAGCAGAATTAGCAACCTTCATGTAACCGTTTGATAATTTCCTTAACAAAAACATAAGCATACATTTGTGTAAAGCTAAACCTCTAAGCCTCTTCTATTCCCTGACTATTCTCATAATTATCCAACCCTTTGTCCAATTGACCAAACCCATACCTCTCAACTGTACAGATTTTCACATAATGTCCAGATTTTTGCCTCATATCTGTGGTCCATTTTTCATAAATTTGTGGTTTTCTGGCAAATTAGTGGCAACTCATTAAAAATCAAATAATGACAGACATTTGAGTTTCAGACTTCATACCCTTCAGAAAATTCATGCTAATAGAAAACCTGTTATTCTGTCAGCTTTCTAAGTTTGTAAGAGCAATATTTAAAAAGTGCCCTATATGTTGTGCCTTTGTCCAGATTTCTTGCTCTAAGAGGTTGAAAGGTATAACCAAACCCCCAAACGTAGCCAGTGCTGCTAAAGCTGACAACTGCATATTAACCATTTTTGCTAAATAATTAAACCATCATCTGTGCATAAAATACTTTTCAATCTTCTCAGTTGACCAAACTCTATCTTCTGCCGTAAGTTCACTCATAAGTTGAGTGATTTATATGCCTTCCATGTGGAAGCAGACCAAGACCTCTGAAGTAATTGTCATGCTGCAATCTGTCAGTCTTGCAAACCTCCTCAGGAACCTCTGACAGATGATCTTCTGCACGTAGAGCAACTGTTTGGAATGAGCAGACCTGACAGTATGACAGACTGTCAGTTGTCACTCTGCAGCAGCGTTGGAGTGCTGTGCTGAAACAGACAAGTTAATTCTTAAACACTGTAATCCTAACTTCTTTAAAAATGACTACATCTGCTCTACCTTTGATGTTTTCCTAGCTAGCACTTGAGCAACTGCTGCATTGCCAGGAAAGAAAAGAAAAAAATTGTCTGTTGGCCAACTCCTGACATAAAACTGCTGCTGCCCAAATAAGCATCATTTACAAGAATGTAATATTACTCCTCATTTGCTCATCCCATTCTGCTGTCTAGGGGACTACAAAACATTTTCCTCCAAAATAAACCTCTATGCCTAGACCATCTGCTGCATCTGTGAACAACTCCCAATCAACTGCAAAACATGCAATAATCCTGGCACATTAAAATTCCTATGAAAGCTTCCAAAACATTTATAGGTTCATAGGTAGGTACTAGGCTATCTGCCCAAGGGCATTTATAAGCCTAGACAGAGTGTGTCGGCTTTCGCCTCCCCATTGATTAATTAACTGAGCCTCTGTCAAGCTGAGCCAATGAAGTGATCCCAGGGGTGTATTTTCTGTTACCCATCCACTCATCAAGGCTTCTCTTGAAGAGTGTTAGTGAGGTGCTCTGCCTAATGTAGTTAGGAATTTTGTTCCAAAGCATGGGGAGTCTCTGTGACAGGAATCTATCCCTCCAGCATGTTCTATTTATTGTTGTGGCGAGGTTTAGCTCAATAGAGCAAGTGGCTCGCAGTGACTTGGATTTCTTTAGGTGGAGCATGTCCATCAATTCTGAGTTGGACATGGCTTTGTAAGTCAGACAGAGATCACCTCTGAGTAAGTGATATGCCACTGAGTACAGCTGGAGTTTTTTCAGTTGGCCTGCATAGGACATACATTTGAGGCCAGTAATCCTCTTGGTGAGGTGCTTTTGTCGTCTTTCCAGCTGTTGGAAATGTCTTGTGAGGTACATCCCAAATGGGGCATTGTACTCTATGATGGGTCTGATGAGTGATGAGTACAGGGGCACTATAACCTCTTTATTTCTAGATGCGAACCCCTTAGTAATTAGATGGGCCACATAGAAGGATTTCCTATCCAGACGTCCTGCTTCAGTGCCCTACATACCTTAACTCAGTGATGTTTCTTCTTACCACTATTAAGCAGGTTGGCTATCGACCTGACAAAGTGGCATCCCTGGGTCACAACTCAAGAGGCAAAATTTAGCAGTTCTAGCAGCTCTATGCCATCTCTCACACTTACCTTGGCCACACCCAACCACCTGTCAACGTGCTTCATTTTATTGAGTTTATCATTAAGCAAACAAAACTACCCATTGCTTGCAACAATCCTCACCCCCCCCCAAAAAAAAACTAATCTCATCTAATCTTTTGCTAAAGGTACTCTGCGCTCATGATAAAGCTGCACAAACTCCTGTACCTGCTTCAGTGTTGTCGCTACCTAGTCACACTACCAAAAAATCATCCAAATAAAGTACTGTCTTTTGTCCTTTCACCTACTGGTTCCAAATCCATTGCAAAGCTGTACTAAACTTCTCAACAATGGCACAAGCCACTGAATAGCCCATCAGCACAGCCATATTAAAAAAAATTACTATCTACATGCATTCCCAATTTTGGGCAATCCTCTTTAGCTACTGACAGCAGCCTACAGGCAGCCTCAATATCCAATTTTGGTGACCATGGGTCCTTAAATGTCTGAATCAGCTTAACCACATCATCCAAGGATGAGTAGGCAACCTTTACCAGCTCATTGTCGATATGATTGTTCACTGAATTCCCTTCAGTAAAAGACAAGTGGAAAATGACCTGATACTCTCCTGGTTTTCTTTTCAGAACCAGATCCAACAGAGAGAGCTAAAACCTCTGAAACTGGGGTATAATCAGCTGACTGATAATCCTACCTGCACTGAACTCCTTGTACAACAAACTCAGTAAAACATCCTCTCTTCCTATATCAGATCACATTTTTGCAAACTTTGTTAACTCGTTACTGCTGAGTGCACCTCCAGGCTTTTCTGCAGTTACCTGCTACTGCATCTCTAGGCATCAAATATTGCTTGTTCATATTAGCATTAATAATTCCAAAACCATGCTACATACAAGGTATCAGAATGTTTTATCTTGAAGCATACATGATGGAAAATACAATTGTATTGCTATTTGACCTCTTTCACTGAGTATTTGTTAGAACTGTAAGGTGTTAACTTCAATTTTTAAAGGCTCAAGCCACCCCCATGGAGAGTCAAAGGTACACACTCAAAAGAGCTGTACTGAAGGGAATGACACCTTACACCCAACTGAATTAAAAAGCCTACCTGAAAACCTTGAATTAACTCGATCACCATCTGTTTATCAGAGAAGTGTGTGATTAATACATGTAGTACCTCTGATTTAGTAGGATAATGCGTTGACTGGTTTCCTGGAAACTATCTGAAGGGGTTGTCCTGGCCAACCACCTAATCCTATATCCATCCCTCTCAGCTACACATTAGCAGCTCCAATTTCTTTTGCAAGATTGGGTACCAAGCACCAACCCCTGCTAACCTGCCCATTTTCCTTATACCAACACCTTATACTACTATGCTGCCCTCCACAAAAGGAATACACATGCAAAATACATGGGCCAAGAACACCACTTCAAAAATCCTGCATACTATCCATGCCCATCATTTTCCATTCAGCCTCATGATCCTGCCAGTTCATTGCTAACTTATCAGCTAACCCTACTAAATTGTCACTGGAATCCATACATTCAGCATTAGACTGTACCTGATCAAGTTCATCTGAGCCATCTTGACTCTAAAAACATGACTCCCACACAACTCCTGCAGTCTTAACCTCCCTTCTGTGTTCACACCATACAAAATACCTGCCAAGTACTCATTCTGCATGCTATCCAGTCTTGACCCAACCCACCCCCTGTCTGATTCCTGAACACTACTTGCTTCCTTCACTGAACATAAAGAATTATCAAGAGTTACCTTCCATAGGCTGGGCCTCTACTGCAGACTACATCACTGTAGACCTTCGACTTCACCTCATCCTCTCTTTGCCTCTGTTGTCAACCTTGTGCTCCAGTATCATCTGGCTCCCTGTGCTTCCTATGACCCCGCTGCTGTCCACTGGCTTCACCTCCCACAGGATCCTGTGCTGCTCCTTCCCTACTGTGTCTTGGAAGAAGGCTTTTGCCATACACAAGATCACCTGCCACTTCTTTTGCAATTCCTCACTGTTCATCTTCCAACAGGAAAAAATAAAGTATTACCTTATTCTACAGTATTCTGTCCCACATTTTCCTTTGAATATTGCTCCTTCTCTAACTATTCTGAACCTTTATCCATCCCAGACTTCATCTAGAAGACAGAGACATACCCTGGCTATGTATCATAATTATAAAATATAAATCATGATATGTTTGTAATAAATATTTATGTATTCTTCAGAAAGAGTCTCTAATACCTCCTCTCCTCCTCTCAGCCATATGCTCCACCAATATAAACAGCTATAATAGTGTCAACTAAATGATGCAAGCACTCCCCTCACTTACAGAAGAGGAATCGAACCAAAACACCCACAAGTAATACACCATCAAACAATATATATCTCTATATATGTGAACCAAAAGTCTCCCTCCCCCACTAGCAGCCCACCCAATTGGCAGTCAAGGGTACAAGACTACAACAAATCCAATGCCAGACAACATACCTCTCAGCCTCTTAACTCAAGCAGTCTGGACAAAGACAAATTAATGGGGAGACAAAGGACCAACTCAGGAGATTAAATGTTGCACTTGCATGTTTGGCATATTGCTAGAACAACATTTGTGTTAGCATGTATTTTCCGAAGGATGTGAAGACTGATAGTCAACTGTATGCCTTTATTTATTAATTTTATCTCACCTGTGATTTACCAGAAATGCCACAAACGCATTAGGAACAACCAAATAGGGAAAAAGACTGGTCATTCTGTCACAATCCAGACAGTTAAGCAGAATTAGACTTCTCCTGTGGCACTTGCTTTTCTTAGAGGGAGGAATGGTTGGCCTAATGGTTAAGGTCTTTACCTCAGAGATACAAGGTGTAGGGCTTGACTCTGACATCTGACTGTTGGCTCGGCTTGTAATAGTTTGCAGACTGATAGCCTAAGACTTGCTTATGAACCTATGAATCAGCTCTCATAATACCACAGTTCTAACTCAGGAACTCTAAACAAAGGCAAATTAATACGGAGACAAAGAGCCAAGCTAAGAGACTAGATACTATTCTTGTACACTTAGCGGGTTTCTAGAACAATATTTGTGTTGGCGTACATTTTCCACAGGATAACAGCATGTGTGCTAGCATGCATGTTCCAAAGAGTATGAAGACTGGAAAAAAATACAACAAACCTAAGAGGAACAAAACATCCAACTAAGGAAAAATCTGGCAAACTACCATAGTCTGGACAGCTAAGAAGCACGCCAGCTCTTAACAAATCAGTATTGTTTCTTAGGAAGCTCAGTTAGTAGGTTATAAGACAATAGTTCCAGCCACTGTTACTCGACATTATACCTTTGTATATGTTTTACAAAAATGTGGCTCTCAGTGGTTGAAGGGTGCTTTTACTCCTAGTTCATTAAATGCAGCTAAATCAAGAAATCCTGACAAGCAATAATTATAAAACAAAAAATGAACAGTGGAGAAATGCAGATACTTGGAATCCTAAAGGCAGAGCACTATCCATGCTCTGCCTTTTGGATTCCAAGTATCTGCATTTTTCCACTGTTCATTTTTTGTTTGGTTCTAGTGGTTTTTATATTTTTTGATAATTATAAAACAGCATAAAGACTAACATCCAGAGGTGCAACATATTTATAAGGTGATACAGTTTTGATTTTTAATTGCACAGCTTACGCATGGCCAACAAACCAACATACCCCTACACCAGATCCAACATGGCCCCCTTAACACACTAAGCCAACTATGAAAATCACAGGCTAACTATGCAGCCCCATGCCTCCCCATAGCCAAAATCAGCCATGCCACCCTATGTAGACCTCCAAATGTTCACAAATCAAGACAGATTCCAATAACTGCCCCTACAAACCGCATGAGTTACTATAGCAACCAATATTCACTTTAGCAAGCATTTTCAGAGGAGCAGGAAGACTGAAACTCCTTGACGAAAACTCTGAATATTCTGTGAAAATCTGATCAGTTGAGCATACCACTAAATGTCTTCTCCAAACTAAAGGTAGCCCCAGATCTAAGTCTCCTTCCATAATTCTGCAGGTTGCTAGAATAATAGGACTTTTCATAGGTTTCCAAAGGTTTTTAAAAATATTAGAAACCATGTCCTTGATAATAACAGTCTTGGCATCAATGTCTTAACAAGTCATGTTACACACACTCAAAATGAAGGCTGAAACTTAACTTTTTACCTCACCTCTTTTCTTCTACCAGCCACCCTTTAGCTGTCAGGCCTGAATGGTCGCTTGAGCACTGACAACTCAGCAAGGGGTCCCTTCACAGTTGGCAGTAGCAAAAAATGAACTCACCTCTAACCACACCTTATATTACTTCTTAACACTCCACCCACACCTTATATTACTTTTTAGCACTCCACCCACAACTACCTCATGCAATACCTCATTTTCTTCTCCCTGTGTGACCTAAACCAGCTCCTCCCAGGTGCAAAAACTCAAAGATCCTATCCTGTGTCCAGCTCTCTACCCCTTAACTCAATACATAAGGGGATCTAGGACAAATAACTCTGGGTAGCAAACTTCTTTAATATTCCCAGCCAGTGACAAGTAGCTCTTTCAAGTAAAAGGACATCCGGCATCTTCAGAATCTGGTCTTTACCAGAACAGTTTTATTATTCTACAAAAAAAAAAGAGCTAAGACTTTTCTTGATTGAACCCATGTCAGCGATATAATGTTTTTACACTATAGTAGTTGACATAATCACTGCTATAAGCTGAAGAAGACTAAAAACACATGCTCAAAATTATAATAGATGTATACTTAACAAAAGGAAAAAATGGAGCAACTATAAAATGGAGCAATTATGGAGAACACTGGAACTTTTCTAACTCTGTGTCTTTTTTTGAGAGGCTGCTTAGTAGCCAAGCAATGTGTCAAACAAAAATATTTTCACTGTGTTAAATTGGCATCTATCATTATTTGTTTTATTTATTTATTTCTATTTGTTAAACAGGTAGGTAGGCTGCTTTGTTGGTCCTTTACAGCTATGACTCAAGCTCAATATGCAACAATTACATACACAGTCTAGTAGAACAGTAAACAATGTCAGAGATGTTACAATATCAATAGACAGTATAACAATTGCAATTGCTGTAACAGACTCAACATTAATGCAAAAGTGGATGCAGTGCAAAAAAAAATATTAAACATAGACAAATGGCAATTACAGAACACCACGTGCACATTGGGGTTAAAATAAGAGCTAGAAGAGAAGGAAGTACAAAGAAAGTATGTGGATGAAAATAATTATTCATTGGAAAAGTGAAACATTCATGTAGTCCAACATTTCAACAACTGTCATGAAAGCAGGTGTGCATGGCTTTTATTTGATTAAAGATTCAGATGGGTTTTGTTTTTGACTCCCCTTGGAGGGTGAGTCCAAGTGGCAGGTCTTATCCTGGAAAAGACAGTTTCTCCACTATTTTAAAATGTGATTGGAGAGGCCAAGAATTCATCTCGACTATGGATAGTAAGTTTGTTTAACAATTTTGAAAAGTAGTGTGTGAAAATGAAGTATTGCCATAATATTTTCATATAGGTCAGGTTTTAAACGTCTCATTGGAACTTGCAGTTCTATACTCCGAGCTCTTCTAGTCAGGATCAAGTCAAAATCTCTTCAATAATCCAGAACAGAGAGGCAGAAGACCACAGGTCTTTCTATCAGTAACCCACTGACCTTGTTCAGGTAAATCATTCTGCAGCTAAATCCGCAGATAAATTTTCAGGCTTTTCAGGCTTCCTTCAAGAAGTAATCCAAAGCCTTTCATTTTGGCAATACACTTGCCCAACATCTCTACTCTAGGCCTAGATCTGCCTCCTAGTCAATTTTCTTCATACTCTGTTTGTAGCCCTTTCTTTGATGAGAAGTAGGTATGACCTCCTCCACATATGGCAGGTGTATAGGATCATTCCCCATGAAGAAAAGTCATGACTCAGGTAATCATTTCCCATATGTTAGAATACCAGATATTTGACTTACTATACTGCAAACTCTTGCATTCTCCATGTTTATTTTTTTTTTACAGTGCACCTTTTTTGTGCTACAGTGTTGTCTACTGAATGCAACAAATTATTGCATTATACTAGGACTTGTTTTTGTATTGTTTAGGGACCTGCCTTTAACCCAAATAAAGTGTGGCTGTCATGGCTACCATTAGTGGAGGTTCTGTGGCTATGTTGGTTAGGGTATATTCATTTTTAGTTATTGTTAGTTTTTTCTAGGTATGATTATATTTTATTTTTAATATTTTACATGGAATTGCTGGGTTTAAAGTTTATATTGGTTGGAGGTCTGACTTGATAAGAAATATGTGGTCAGCAATCTGTCTTTTGCTACATAGCAAGCATTTGAGGTGTTCTTGGTGGTTTGAATTCATAGACAATCATTGTTCAGAAGTCCTTTTTAAATTCTGCTTTGTTTCTTTATTTCTGTGGGATTTTTGTGTATTTTGTTTAAATTTGTCTCTCTACTAGGGGTTTTAGCAGCATGTGTTCATAAATGCCATTAATAAAGAAACATCAAGTGCATTTAGCAAACAACTGTACATCTCTGTAAAAGTCTTTAATGCTATATCCATCCACAGAAGAAAATCTTAGTATAATATAAGCAAACAAAAAGCATATAACAAAGTTCTAAATCTCAAACTTATTTCACTCTACAAAACAGACTTTTGTCTTGACATATTAAAAAGAGAAGGACTAGATCTACTTTGACCGTAGTTCTTCATCCTCCAACCTATATTATTACATATTATACCATGACCCCCCCAAAATGTACACGCTGATTGGCCAGCGTGCACATTGTAAATCGAGTTATACTAATGGAAAAAGGTCCGGTCGCCCGGACTTTTTTCCATTAGTATAAGTCTACTTTTAAAACACTGTCTCGCTATGTTAAATGGGTTTAACATAACGAGACAGCTTTAAAATAAGCAACGGAGATCTCCGTTACTTATTTTAAAGCTGTCTCGCTATGCTAAACCCATTTAACATAGCGAGACAGGTTTAAAAAAAAAAGCAACGGAGAAAGCAAGATCTCCATTACTTTTTTTTACTGTTTCGCTATGTTAAATGGGTTTAACATAGCGAGACAGTTTTAAAATAAGCAACGGACATCTCCGTTGCTTATTTTAAAACTGTCTCGCTATGTTAAACCCATTTAACATAGCGAAAACAGTAAAAAAAGCAACGGAGATCTTGCTTTCTCCATTGCTTTTGCCCACAGCTCTGATGTACTGCGCAGGCGCGCAGTACATCAGAACTGCTGCGGATGCCAGACATCTGCGGAAGGGCAGTAAACAGGCATTATACTATGCCATTATTTAAGAAAAGTAATAGTTTCTTTTCTTAAATAATGTCATGGTATAATAGCAATAACCCACTTCTGTGTGTGGGTAATGCTGTATTTACCCACGGTTGGCTTTTTTGGTCCCTCGGGCTTCGCCCTCGGGACCAAACCACGCCAACCGTGGGTAAATCCAGCATTACCCACACCCAGGCGTGGGTTATTGCTATAACCCTTCTCCAAGTATCTCAGACTTTTTAATTTTCCATCTCTAACATCCTACATACTGAGTACTGTATAATACAACTTCAAATTAGTTTTTCCCATATACACTGACTTCCATTCTAGCTGGCCTCCACATGATTTTGCAAACTGACATCTAACTCAACCACTCAAGAAGAGAATGATTGAGTTCTCTGAACCTGTCCAGCCTTTATCCTCACCTGTAACACCAATCATACAGAATTCCCATTTCCTTGAAACTCACTTCCCAAATATACATTCTCATTCCTGAGCAACATCATCCCAACATACTTAAACACTATTACCCATACAGAATATTAATGAAATATTAAAAATAGTTTGTAGCATTAAATCAATGTTCTGTAAAACCAAATTACTTTGTCTCTGATATAGCTGTAATGTATAGAGCAGAGATTTAACTCCTGATGCCTTCCTATGTAGTCAAGATGCCATACCGATAATATTCTTTTGGTAAGCCATCTCTGAACACCTAACAATAAATAAAGATGTTTCCTATTGTATATATAAAACATATTGCTATATTCAAAAACAAGACACATTTAAGTTTTATAAGGTTGAATTAAACTATTTTGATCTGTTATAGATAATAATCTGAGCATGTTACAAATTAGTGAGAGTGCCCATTTTCTTATGCTTTTAAGAGGGTAAGCAAATGAAAAATAAGAAGAACTAAAAATACCCAAATGCTTAGAGATGATAGTCTTTTGTAATATAACATCTCCTAATTTCAGATCCAGCATTAGTTCAGGTCTACCAGAATTCATTATTTGTACTAAAGTTCAAATTAACCTTCTTTGCCCAGGAAAAAAAAAGTTTTATGAGGAAAGAAATTTGTAAGTCATCACCATTAGTATTAATGATAAATCCAGTCTTACAATTGTCAGTATACTTAGAATGCCGACATTAAGTATTTAAAGGGCTAGTTGATAAAACTAGGTTAAGCAAAAAATGCACCTAAAGAGAGCCCATAGTAACTCCAGAGTTTACTAGTTGATAATCAGATTTACAACCTTTAATTTTTATACATTGAGTTTGTCCAGTCAACCATTTATTTATCGATTTAATTTTAAATGGTTTAATAGCAAATTTTACAAATGCTTGTAATATAGAATTGTGAAAAATAGTATTGAAAGCCCTGACCAAGTCTATATAAATAGCTCTAACAGTTAATGACACAACGAAAATTCCATAAAGTTGGCCAATGTGGATCTACCATGCGTAAACCCATGCTGATGTAGGTCATAATGCCCAGATCTATTATATTCATCCTGCAACAACACCAGTAAAGGTCTCAAAACATTTACTCAAAATAGAAGTACAACTAATGGGCCTATAATTTATGAAATCCATTTTGTCCCCTTTCTGTAAATAGCTGTAATTAAAGACTTTTTCCAAGAAATGGTTACTGAGCAATTAATCAAGAGTACTATAAAATGAGTGCAAAACAGGAGTAAGGGTATCGAGTAAACCATATATCAAAATTGCAGGAATTTGGTTAGGCCCCATAGAGTTCTTCTTACCAGTCTTTTTAATGACTCCAAAGTTGTCTTAGCAGAAAATTATGGACACTTAACATGTAACATTGGAACAAGGGTTAATTCAGTACTTGTTCTTTATCAGAGTGCTGATTAAAGGAAAACTTATTAAACTCTTCTGCAGTTAACCTTAAATTCAGTTATTACATTTCCTCTAACTAAAAGTCCTGTAATTAAATCTTTTTAAGCAGACATTGAGTTGATATGCTTATAAAATTGTTTTTTTGTAGCTAAAAGTATTTGATGAAGGTTTTTCATACAGGGATTTCTTATGTTTCAATTCAGTCTTAATTTTTTTCATTATCAGGTTAAGTTTCCTATTAGTAATTAAACAAGGTTTACATTGAAACAGTCAAGAGAAAATCAAAATGGACTGAGTTTTTACAGAAATAGACACTAGCTAACTCCACATATTCATGTCTGCTTATGAGGTGAATAATTTATACAAAACAGGAAAACCTTTCAAGTAAGACACATACCCCTCGCTAACTATGGCAGCTTGTTACTGAGCCAGAAAACAAGTAAAAACTCAATGTTCAAATATCTCTTGTGTCCTAAAAAGGAAAAAGTGAAAAACAAAGCCAGCAAAAAGTGAGCCGTGGTATAAATAGTAGTTTATTAAAAACTACTAAGACTTCATATAAAGCTTATTAGACAGACCGGTTTCGGCCAAGGTTTATCCTGGCCTTCTTCAGTGTGATACAAAAAAGCTTAATCAAAAACAAGTCTTATATAATGAATGAAGACAGTTGATTGGTTGACAAATACATATCCAATTAGTATACTCATGAATATTTATGTAATATTAAACAGTATATACTATAACAATTGTTTTTATCATCATAAATGTTCATTAAGCCCTGGATTAAATAGGGCACCAAGTTTGGTGATCCATTTCTTTTCCCTTGAATCAAGTCTCTTATGCCAGCCAAATTTATGAGTTCGATCACCAATGAGTTTATCAATAATAATGAAGTGGAATTGAGCTGTTTGATGTGTGAGTGTGTGTTTATATAGGGCATTAGTGGTTCTTTTACATTTGATGTCACTCAAATGTTCTGACATACGTAACCTGAAGGGTCGAGAGGTCTGACCAATATAAAATAAATGACAACTACAACAGGCCATGTAAATAGCCCAATCAGTGTTACAATTTGCAAAAAATCGAATGTCAAAAACAGTATTGCTATTTCTACTACTGAATTCCTTGGACTTCAAAATGTATTTACAGTTAACACAATGACCACAAGGAAAACAGCCAATCAATCTGTCGCCCAAAATGGTAGTTTGATATAACTGAGGTAGAATAGAATCAGAATGGTGTTTATAGTGATTAAAATATCCTGCTAAATTTTTTCCTTTGCGAAAAGAAAAAGAACATGTGTTGGGAATGAGTGTTTGTATCTTGCCATCAGCTTTCAGTATATTCCAATTATCCTTGATAATATTCATGAATCTGTTAGTATTTCTGCCAAATGTGGTGGTAAAACGTAGCATGTTCTGAGACAAAGGTTTCTTTTTGTATGTTAATAGATTTTCTCTGTGTAGACCCTTAGCATAATTTTGGGCCATAGTCACATACCCTGAACTATAACCTCTGTTTGTAAATCTATTGTATAAATCAAGAGCATGATGTTTGAAACTGGCTTCATCCGAGCAATTACGTCTAATCCTAATAAATTGTGATTTTGGAATGTTCTTGTCAATATGTTTTGGATGAAAGCTGGAGGCATGGAGTAAAGTGTTGTATTGGGGAAACTTCCTGTGAACTTCAGTGTTCAGGGTATTATCCTGATTTTTTGTTACCAAAACATCCAAAAACATTATGGATTTTTGGTCATAAGTAATAGTAAAGTGAATTCCCCATTTATTATCATTTAAGTATTCCATAAATTCACAAAGATACGCAATATCTGACCTCCACACCATCCAGCAATCATCCAAATATCTGCACCAGATGTCAATGTCAGGCAAGTACAAATTGTGAGTATCATCATAAATCATGATTTCCTCAATATAAGCCATGAATAGATCAGCATAAATGGGGGCAAAAGAAGCCCCCATTGCTGTACCTCTGATCTGTAAATGACATTCCTTATCATAGAAAAAGACATTTTTAGTGAGTACATGCTCGTTGAGATTTATCAAAAAAGTGTTGAAACCAGGTTGATACATGTTGGACTTGTAGAGCCAATATTCAATAGCATCAAGACCAGCCCAATGAGGGATGTTAGTATATAGTGAGCTGACATCTAATGTGCATAGCCACCAATCCTGCTCTAACTGCATGTCATTAACAATACTCAAAAATTGGGTGGTATCCTGTATCCTAGATCTAACCCATGGTAGTAATGGTTTTAAGTACCTGGTCAAAAATTCAGAGAGCGGCTCAGTAAGTGATCCTATGCCCGACACAATGGGCCTACCTGGTGGATGTAAAAGGTCCTTATGTATCTTTGGCAGAAAATAGATGAATTGTCTAGCAGGGTCAGTGATGGTCAAATGCCTTAATGTTTGAGTAGTTATAATCCCATTGTCAACTGCAGAGTGAAGAAAATCATCAATTTGTTGTTTGAACACAGGTGTGGGGTCAAGTGGCATTTTGGTATAATATCGGGCATCACCCAATTGTTTGTGAGCCTCGATGTCATAATAACTCCAATCCATCACCACCACCGCTCCACCTTTATCTGCATGAAGAATGACCAAGTTTTTATTTCGTGTTAATTCATCTAAACATGATATATCACTGTCTGTCATATTATTAGGCATTGGTTGACAAGAGTTATACTGAAAATGTAAATCTCTGAGTACACTACGTAAAAAAAGGCTTACTGAGGGATGCATGGGGGGTGTGAATGATGAAGCATGATATTTAAAAGTATCCATTTCTTGCTGTTCCTCATCCTCCTTATCCTGGAAAAACAATTTAAGGTTAATAAGTCTACAGAACGTAAATAAATCTTGTGCAAAAGTGTCCTCAGGAACAAAAAAAACAGGGATAAAAGATAATCCTTTATTCAATAAAGATGTTTGTTCTGATGTTAATACAGTATTAGAGATATTACAAACATTGTTTATTTGTTCGTTAGTACTTCCATCAAATGTTGTAGACTTGTAACCCTTCTTGTGTTTCCTGCCACCTCTCCTCCCTCTATGTTCCCTAAAGGGGATGTATAATTTTTACGTTTGGGTGTGGGAGACTCAATGGTGTGCTGTGTTTCTGTGTCTATCCCTGATGACGTGTCATAATCAGTAGAGTCAGTATTATTACTACGTCCCTTAAGAATGGAACATGGACGTTTCCTTTTGGAACTAGATGAAGTAGTGTTGTTCACATTTTGAAAACGGACATGTCTAGTGTGTTTGAATGGTTGCCCCTTCTCGTAGTCCGACAGATCACGAGAAAATTTTTTAAGTTTTCTTTCTTTAAGATGAGTATCAAAATGAAGCAAATCAGAGCTAAGTTTAGACAATAATGCCGAAAAATAAGTATCCTGCTGGTATTGATTACAATCCTCAGTGAGTTGTAACACCTTTGAATTTTGTTTATCAATAATCCTAGTGTAATACTTGGACAGAGATTGGACAAACTTCATTGAACATTCTTGTTGAATGGATAGCCATTCCGTAGTTAAAATATCATCGGGGTCAGCTACCAACGGCTGAATTTTGACCCTCAGACCCCTGGGACAAATGCCCTTAGCCAAATAGGCTTTAAGTAATTTAAGGTGCCAAACACATGATCTAAGGGTTTTCATATTTTTGTTAAGATCATCAAATAATTTCTCACATTTTTGTTCTGGCTGCATAGAGATAGAGCTTACAGAGCCATCAGAACTCTGACCTATACCAAAAGGTGCAAGATCATCCTTATCGGATGATAAATCTGAAAGTATTTTATTTAGATCCATCATAAATACAAATAATGTATTGATGAAAAGTCAATACACAATTGTTATAGGAAATGACCACGCCCTGTGTCTGAACTAGTAAATAAAAACAGTCAGACAATAATGGCAATATTTTAGTTTATGCAAAATTGTGCAAACTATAGCCACGTCTAACACAGGACAATAATGGTATAGTAATAGTATCAAGGATCAAAATAGGATAAATGAGTACTGTAGAATTGAGTACCCACTATCTATGGCTAGAATAGATTTAATGTTAGGCACCCTAAAAGTGAAAAAAATTTATTACATATGCTTATAATTTGAAGTTCCAAGGGACAAAAGCCAGAAATAGTGGTAGTCAAACCCTAGAAAAAGCCAAGTATTAGAATAAGTTATGTATGGCTTTATGCAACCTTTAAGATAATATATTTATAGTATTGAAAAAATGTGACCATCATAAATATCCAATGAATAATGTCAACAAAATAGTTGAAATGGGTCCTGATAAATCAGGGTTTTGTATTTATAATTTATTAATAACTGAAAACCTATCATTAGTAGACGCACTGATGCCCAAGACCAATGGAAAAACAGCTTATATCTCCATTTGGTTAGTCATGTAAACACATGTGCATCATGAAAACAGCACGTCCAAAATAAGTCCTATAGACTGTGTGTATGGAAGCCTAATGCACATAAAATATAGGCCATCAAAAATTCCAATAACAACCCGTTGTAGTAGAGACATACATAGTCGTAACTACTGGGTGATTAAAGAAAAAATGATAGGAACCTGTTTAGTATAATCATAAAATAGCAGTAATAATCACCCACTGATATTACAAAAAAGTATTATGTTGATAGCAGTCACATACTCCCACCAAATACAATAATGTACAACACTGTGAATTCCTATAGATAGATCCCAAACATGTACTGAGATCATAAGAAAGTAAATATTGATACCAAAATCAAGTAAACATATAAATTACTCAAAATAAATGTCCAGCAACCAGACAATTCACCCCGTTGCTATGAAGGATAATAATACTGCAACAACTGGTAATTTAAAGTCTATAGTAATAAAGAGTTCAAAATAACCCTCGAAGATTCGTGTGTTCTCTACTCGTCCTATACGTAACAGTACATCCGCCCGTTGGTGTAATCCAAAGACAGTAAACAGTTCCCAAATAGTTTGGAAAATAGCGATGCCAAAGAAAACACAGTTCCTTTCATAAGGATATCCCCAACACAATGGAACATCAATGTTTCAGCCCGTTGTTGTCGCAATGAAACAGTAAAAAGTCCCCAAGCATATGTAAATGAAATGCGACGTCAAAGAAAGCACTGTTCCCAATAAAAAAGTATTGTAATTGTATTTAGTCAACAATATATGTTTCCAACAAGGAAATAACAGTAGCTGTCCACGTAAGAACACACATACCATCCAATTGGCCGTATTTGTTGACAACGACTCACCCAGATAGGTACATTTGCCAGATGTTATGTCCTCACGCAAATGGGTTTGAGATAAACGCCAAAATCAGCTCACAGAAATTTTCTCTTGTCGCTTGACCAAAAGTGCACTGGAACGAACTCGGTGGCCAGTCGATACACTTAATAAACATGTAATGTAAAGAAAAGTCATCCAAACCTTGGTCAAAGGATAAATATATGGATAAAAAGAATTTTCAACCATCAAGAAAGGGCAAACACGCCAACACAGCACACCATGAGTCCCCCAGCAGGAAATGCAGCAATGTGTATCAAAGACAAAGTTCCCCTGCACGTAGGGAGTTGCACGGCAAAAGTCAGAACAAAAAAGTGAAAAACAAAGCCAGCAACAAGTGAGCCGTGGTATAAATAGTAGTTTATTAAAAACTACTAAGACTTCATATAAAGCTTATTAGACAGACTGGTTTCGGCCAATGCTATATAAATACAGTCTATATATCAGTATCACCTTGGTGAGATTTTGTGAAAAATAGGGTTCACCTCGAGAAGGTACTCACCAAGACTTGAGGATGCATTCAGTTTCAGCACTACTACTCTCATTTGCTTGCTGACTTTTCATCTCTCCATTCGGACATATAATTCCTGTATGGATCTGTTGATGAGAATGGAGACAGGGTATGCAAATGGAGTTAGCAGCTAACTTAAGGTGTATTGTGGGCAGATTTTCTGCCAAGAGTGAACAAGGCTTGGGCTTGTATAATAATTGCTTTATGCAGTAAGTGCACACTGGTTTTAATCTGAAGTTGAGGTTGTTTGAAGTGTGAGGAAGAGCTGATTCAGAGGAGTTTTGAGGGGAGCTTGATGTGAAGGTAGCTATGCTGTCTTTGAAGTAGGAGTTGAGCTGAGAAGCTGTTTGCAAGGAAGAAAAGTCTGGGCAAGGGTTAGGGACACTGTTAGTTCCTGTCTGTAAATTATTTTTTTGTGGAAGATCAAATTATTCTAGGATCAATTCTTTGATTGTTCTGGATCTGAGTAATATTGCTTCCTGTCAAACTGATTTTTTGTGTAGTTATGGAGATCTTTGTAGCACTGCAAGTTTTGAGCGGCTTGATCTTTTTGTGATCCCTCCCATGGATTGTCACTATTATGAATAAGACTTCGGTGACTGGTAAGCCAAGAAGCATAGCGCTGGTATTTCAGTTTTGCTTTTTTATGGGAACAAAATTATTTAGTGTATTCAAAAATATGGAAGGAAATATATGAATTGCCTCATCTAGTGGTAAGATCTTGAGAATGGACCAGTTACATGATTTTAGGGTGCCAGCTTTACAGTGGTATTGTTTGGCATGGTAAGTGAAAAGTCTATTAACAAATGTGTGATGGCGGTCAATAACGAAATGTGGCATGATTTCAGATGATGTGTGTTTACTGGGATCAGAGATCAAGATCCAGTCTGGAATGGTGCCACTATTATTGAACTGCATTACTGAAGTGAGTGGAAGAAATGATAACTTGCTTGAAACCATATAAGTTCATGCTAGTGGTGAGATGTTTTGATTTAACATTTTGGCATTTAATGTTGACATCTCCTTGAATAATAGTTTTATTAGAGACATTGCTAGATATCCAGTATAGGATATCTTCCAGAACTGGAATATTATCTCCTGGGGAAATTTCAGTAATAATAATAATAATAATGCAGAGATATTTGTGATCAATTAGTCTAAGGATTAAGAGAAAGAGAGATGAGAGGATCACCACTATAGAATTCTGGTAAGGTACTACTAAAGGGAGAAAATACATAAAAGTTTTGATAAAGGACAGCCACATTACTTTCATTTTTTGTAGTCTGCCTGACCAAATAATATTGTATCTTGAGGACAGAATTTCTGGATCTTTTATGTGATATTTTAGCCAAGTATCAATGACTGTAACAATATCCAATGTGTTTTGTGGAATCCAGGAATGAAATCCATTGACTTTATTTTGGAAACTTCAGCTGTTTATGGAAATGATGTTCAACTATTTGGTATCTACTGAAGTAGACCTTGATGTTGAGGGTAGAGAGACTGAACCATTGTTAGGGTTGTTAGGGTGGAAATCACCAAATTGTATGTTTTTTTTGTTACACTATGGTTAAAACTGTGATGCTTTTATTATGGTAACACTGATCCTATATTTTGTTTTACTCAGTAAAAAGAGAAGTTTGGAATTTAATGTTTAAAGAAAAGTTTTGATGAATTGTTAAATAAATTTAGATTAATCTGCACTGATGAAAGGTAGGCAGTGTTTTTCATGGGATAGCTTAAATTGGGGGATAGAATTATTGGTGTGATTATCCCTTGGTAGTCTGTAGGGTGACATAATAGGAGAAACCATGATGACGGCATACGTATGAGAAACATATTTTTCAAACACTAATATTGAGTTATTGTATGTAGAGGTTACAGTAGAAAAAAGTAGTATGGAAGAAGAATGAGTTAGCTAATAAGGACTGGTGGAGAAAGTAACGTTTATGCAATAGAAGAAGTAACATGTATGTTGGGGTTAAGTAGATTAGACAAAAAGTAAAAGGGGAAAAGTAGGGGATAGAGAGAGAATGAGATTACATAGGTGAGAAGTGGGTAAAAAGGGAGTTGACCAAAGTTAGATATTACCCAAGAGATATAGTGTATAGGTAAGATGAGTGAATGGGATACAAAATGAAAGAAGGAGATAAGTAAAACTGGACAGAGTTCAGACATTGTTATAAAAGGAGAGAAGAAGAGGAAGTAAAGTACATAAATGGGTAGGAGGATGGGGATCAATAACTTGAAAAGGTGTGAAATAATATTGTATGAAATAGAACAGAGGTGATAGTATGACTAAACAGGGAGAGGAGGCATTATATTTTTGGAAAGGATGGTACACATACAGGACCTAGGATTAAATGTTTTTAATGCAACCAGTGTGGCCATGTGGCATACAGATGTCCATGGAGGCAAGGTGAGGAAGAAAAGGTGAGAGAGCCAGTAAGTGATGAAGTCAAAATGCCAATAGTAGGTTGTCTTGAGACCACAAGGGTACTGAACTACCATCCTGCAGATGTCCTGATAGGTAAGGATTTGGATGAGGCAGTACCATGTGTTAATGCAGTTACATGCAGTCAGGCTTTGAGACAAGCATGCGAGTCTGGTAACCTGGGGGAGACCCAGGCAGACTGCATACTTGCAGCCAGGACTGGGTGAGGTGGTTACTTCAGGGAGGGAGCTACCCTGTAGCAGTGAGACTGAAGGTGAGCCACTGATGTTCCCTTGAACAGAGTGACTGCAAAGGTAGAGGTGAGTAGTAGTACCCAGGCTGACAGTGAGACACTGCTGTCAGAGGATGCCAGGCTTCTGTGGAAGGGGAGCTGGAAAGGGTTACAAAGAGAGAGCTGAGAATGGCTCAGCTCTCAGACCCTACATTCCAATGCCTGAGGCAGGTAGCTAGTGAGGCACCTGAGTCTCAAGGGAAGGGGGAATCTGTATACTGGACAAAGGGTTACTGTATATAGAGTGGACCCCTGAGGGAGGGCTAGAAGGTGAAAGAATACAGCAATTGGTAGTGCCTAGAGCCTACCGTCTGGTGCTTCTAGCCATAGCCCATGATATTCCGTTTGCAGGTCATATGGGCATAAAATGTACAAAGAGACGTATTATGCAGAGCTTCTATTGGCCAGGAGTTCCTAGAGATGCAACAGGGTACTGAAGGACCTGTGATCAGTGCCAAAAGGTAGGAAAGGCAGGAGACAAGGTGAGAGCTCCTTTGATGCCTTTGCTTGTGATTGAGGAGCCATTTCAGAGGGTAGCTACGGATATTGTGGGGCCTCAGAGTACCCCAAGTTCCACAGGGAAAAAGTATATCCTAGCGGTAGTAGATTATGCTACAAGATACCCTGAGGCAGTATCTTTGCCATCTTTTGAGGTAAAAAAGGTGGCAAATGCTTTGTTACAGATTTTGAGCAGGGTAGGTTTCCCAAAAGAAATACTGACTGACAGAGGTGCCAATTTCATGTCAGACCTGCTGGCTTGTCTGTGAAAGTACTGTGGGGTGAAGCACCTGAAGACCACCCCCTACCATCCCCAGACTAATGGTCCTGTTGAGAGGTTAACCTCTATACTCAAGTCCATGCTACAGGCATTTGCAGAACAGTTTAAGAGAGAGTGGGACAAATATTTGCCCCATCTGTTGTTTGCTTACAGAGAGGTTCCTGAGTAATCCACAGGCTTTTCACCCTTTGAGGAGTTGTATGGGCATAGGGTGAGGGGGACCTCTAGATTTAATTTGAGAAGAGTGGGAAGGTGAGTGTGAATCTCACAAGGAGTCTGTTGTGGCATATGTCTCAAACCACAGGACAAGGCTCAGGGAACTCATGGGCTTGGCCCAGGAGAATCTGGCAGAAGCCCAATAATAGAAAAATTATGGTGTGACATGAATGATTGAGCTAGAGAGTATGCTGTAGGGCAGCAGGTAATGGTTCTCATTCCTGTCAGACACAACAAGCTCCAAGCAGCTTGGGATGGACCCTACAAGGTGGTAAGAAAGGTAAGTGATGTTAACTACATGGTGGAACTGCTAGGCAGGAGGCAGGAGCATAAATTGTACCATGATGAAACCTTACCATGATAGTGAGGTCCTTGTGCTGAGTATTTGCAGTGGATTGCAGGAGGAGTCTGAGGGAGATCAGGTGACTGATCTCCTCAGTGAGGCATGGACTGACACCTCAGTGGAAGGGGTAGCAATGTCCCAGCAGCTATCTCCTACCCAGGTTCGAGAAATCTGAGCAGTGTTACAGGAGTTTGGGGACATGTGCAGCACCAGGTGGATACAGGAACAGAAGCCTATTAGGCAGGCCCCTTATAGGGTGCCTGAGAGAGTCAAACAGAATCTGAGGGAGGAGATACAGGAGATATTGTAACTAGGGTAATTCAAGAGTCCAGCAGTCCCTGGGCCTCCCCAGTGGTGCTGGTGCCAAAGAAGGATGGCAGCACCAAGTTCTCTGTGGACTACAGGAAATTAAATAGTCACACAGAGTCAGATGCTTACCCTATGCCTAGGACAGATGAGGCCCTAGAGCAGCTGGGTGGGGCTAAGTATCTTACAACCATTGATCTTACCAAAGGTTATTGACAGGTGCCCTTGACTCACAGTGCTAAAGAGAAGTTGGCCTTTGTGACTCCTTTTGGCTTGTATGAGTTCACAAAAATGCCCTTTGGGATGAAAAATGCCCCAGTGACTTTCCAGAGGCTGATAGATCATATCCTAGCAGGAGCAGGAGGGTTTGCCCTTGCTTACCTAGATGATATTGCCATCTACTGCCATTCCTGGCAAAAGCACCTTCAACATATCAGGGAGGTGCTGGGCAGACTACAGAGGGCAGGGTTGACCATTAAACCCAGCAAATATCAGGTGGGTATGGCAGAGGTCTCTTACCTGGGACATAGAATGGAAAGTGATAAGATCAGGCCAGAACCTACCAAAGTAAAAGCCATTCAGGCATGGCCTGCACCTGTTACCAAAAAGCAGGTGAGGGCATTATAAGGGACAGCAGGGTACTACAGCATGTTCATCCCCAGTTATAGTACCATAACTGCTCCCCTCACGGACCTGACAAGGAAGAACAGACCAGATAAGGTAGTGTGAACCACAGTATGTGAGCAGGCAGTCCAGAAGCTTAAAGAATCTTTGGGAGGACCCCCTGTGTTAGCCAGTCCAGATTACAGCAAATAATTTGTTGGGCAGGTGGATGCTGCAAACCATGGGGTGGGGGCTGTACTTAGCCAGACTTCTTCAGAGGGAGAAGAGCACCCAGTGGTTTATCTCAATCATATGCTCCAACCCAGGGAGGAATGCTATGCAGCTGTAGAAAAGGAATGTTTATCCATAGTGTGGGCACTGCAAAAACTTCAGCCTTATCTGTATGGAGGAAAATTCACTGTAGTTACAGATCACAATCCCCTAATATGGTTAAACAGAGCCAGCCAGCAAAATGCCAAGTTGCTAAGATGGAGCCTAGGGTCACAAGCATAAATGTCAGTGCAGCTCCACAGTGGGAATAGCAATGCCAATGCAGGTGTGCTCTCAAGACAGGGAATGTGGTAAGGTATACACAGATAGACCTAACCCTCTCAAGCAATGTTTCTCAATGGTTACTTGAAAAACTAGCTTGAGTTCTCTAGCAGTGAAAGATATGTGATGATAGGTGAAGACTGCAAGCCTGGTTAGATAGAATTTTGTAGATAATTCTGTCATTTGTAAATATTAATGTAAGCCACAGGCTTGTTCTATTAAATGTGAAAAGACTATATTGGATGTTGAACTGAAAAAAAATGTAACAGTACATTCTGCTGTAAGAAAGCTGATAAGTCAAGCAATGTGAAATTCTTTTATCTAAAACTTGGAGCCGAGATGTCTAGAGGGAGGCATTCTGCCTATTGTTTTGAGGCCAGAGTTAATGGATAGAATTTACATGTATAATTTATTTTATTGCTCTGGCTTTCTGACCAGCTGCAAGATCAAAAGGGCTATTAACCTCTGAGTTTCTGTTAGCCTGTGAACCAGAAAGAAATGATATAATCTGAAATGAATCAGTGGTACTGTGTTATCAGTTTAAGGACAGAAAGAATGAGGTCATTTAGCATTTGTCTTGAGAACATCTAACTCACCAGCACTCTGCCTGTGTTCTATATGGAAGTTTACTTTAGAACTGTGTTTTCTCTTAGACATAGCTAGGAACTAGGAAGATTAGATTAGTTTTTTCTGTACTGATGTCAGAACTTTTCTACTGTATTATTTTAAGTATTTCTCTGTGATCTCTGAACTCTTGACTAGCACTGTGTAGTAAGAAGCATTGTCTTGTGTTTTTATTATTTATTATTAAATATTTTAAACCTTCAACTGTGGCTGTTTTGTGTAGAAATAATTTAAGCTCTAGAATACCTTGCATGCATATAGTGATACTGGCCAAGCCACTCCAATAAGCCTTGACTATTCAGTTGCACTTAACATTTGGATAATAATATTGCACAGTATAATTGGACACCCTTTCATAAGGGCCTTTTAGTAGCTGATAAATATTAGTGGGTGGTGGCAAGTGGTACTACCATATAGTCTGGGTAAAAGGGGCAAAGCTGAAGAACCTGTACCAGCCTTCCCCAGGAGTGCCTGTGTGGTTGTATATAACTCTTATCTCAAAGTGTATGTGTGTGTCAGCTACTTGGGGAGGGACATGAAGCACTGGTTGGACAGAGAGGGTGCTGGAGGTTTTAGCTTGCCCACTAGGCTGAGATCTGGACCCTATAGCTGTGCCAGTGGGGAGTCTTATTGGGGACCTGGAGAGAAAGGGAGAAACCACCCCCAGACTGACTGTGATCTCTGTGTGCTCTTAAGGGAAATTGTACTTTACTGTGTGTGCATTCATTATCCTTTCCCTATATGGACACCCCTCACTGGTGTTAGTGGTGAGGATTGAGGCTCCTTGATTGCTGGGCCAGTGCATGGGTGTCACAGATGGAATAGATAAAGAAAAAAATATAAAGTGTTCTTTGGAAATTGGGGTAGGGTAGGGAAGTGAAGTGATTCTGAGCAAAGTGAGGGTAAACTGAGTGATGTTCCATTCCATCTTAGTTCTTGATCTGGAATCCAAAACAATCACTGAAGACAGATAATCTTGCTAGCTGGTAAGTTACCAAGGAAAGGTTAAAGTAGCCTCTCTGGAGATTTATGAAGAGAGTAAAATTTTGTAGCAATGAATAATCCTTAGAATATAGTGATTTTGTGTCATTTAGAATGTACCTAAACAAAAGATTTTACATACAGAATATATTAATATGGTTCAATGTAAAAAGGAATTGTTCAGACTAGTCACTAAAGAGACTGAACTATTGGGGAGGGTCTGCCTCCGGCCTTGTCACAAGTGTTCAAAAATAGGATAACATTTAGTTGTCAACCACAGTAAAAATCATAACACTACAAGCATTAAACATAGCATACACAAACTGCAAAATAAATAAATAATGTGCAGTAAAACTGTCATTTACTTCAGACAGTGATATAACTGTGTGAGCTGATATATACCTGGAAGACTAAGTTTTTCCCCTTTTTTATTTTGCTTTTTTTCTTGTGTGTTCTTCTTGAATTCTTCAAGTTGAGGTGCCAGAAATGTCCTCGGGACTAACTTCAAAGAGAAAAAGAGTGAAAGAGAGAAATGGACACATTGCTTTAATTATGTGGCATTATGTGCTATGGAACTAAGTTTACTATAAAGCAAGATGGAAAAGGTTTTGTTTAAGTTGATTTTAACAGAAAAGCTTTAAATAATTTAGACGAACTGGCATCACTTCCTATATAATTTAATTGAAGAGTTACAGTTAGGTTAGGACTTTTCAATAGGATATATCCTTAGCATAAATATTAATGCATATTTAAAAAAGAAGACATGACTTAACACAGAAAAAGGAGAATAAGAGAATATGGCACTTATATGAATTGACGAGACTAGATAACATGTCACATGTAGGAACCGACAGGATAAGAGCAAGAGAATGATAGGAGCATAACTATGTAAGGATGTAAATATCTGAAGGAAAGGAAGAAGAGCTGAACAGAAAGCATCCCAGAGCAATAAGCAAGTCTCACAGGCAGTGCCATAGTGAGGGTAACTCAGAAAGTAAGAGTTAGTTGAAAGAAATTTCAAGATAGAGAAATCAGGATAACAAATAAATATGAACATTAAATAAAACACATTTTACATTATATGAGTGACAGTAAAACTGCATCAATTCAAGCGACAAAAATCAGCTTAAAATAGACATATAGTATGATATTAACACAGTTCTAGTTCATATGAGCTTCAGCAGAACTACATCCATCAGACCCAGGAAAGCTAGCAATAACAGGATTGATTCAACTACATTTATCTATGCAGTTAAAACAGCTGCCACTGTCATGCACAGTTTAAAAAAATAAGTCCATCTCTAGGATAGAGCAATAAAGTGAAGTGTAAAAATAAATATTGCAGTGAATACATCAGTAATATAGATATAGCTAGAATGGTGTACTGAATAAAAAAAAAACAATTATACACATGGTGGGAGAGCACCCTTAAGTACACTCTAAGTAGTAAAAACACAAGATTCATTTTGTCATACATCACACCATAGATTTAGGTAGCCATCATTAAGGAAATAATGGTACATTATATAATACATTACTGTACGCTGCGACAGTGGTTGAATAGGTTTGTATAGTAATTTAAAAAATTGTACTAAAAACTTGAAGACAAAGGCAAACAGTTCAAACAGCAGGGATATTCAGGGAATTACACACATGGGCACTAGGAACTGATTGATCAGACTGCAGTGACCCAGCTGCCACTAAATATCTACATTCAGCCCACCACAAATTTTAGTCTGCTATCAGAAACAAACAGTGAAGATAGATATTTCAGGCTACCTGTTAAGTTACCAATGAAAGGTAAAAACAGCCTCTCTGTAGTTGTATAAAACGCATAAAAGTATTTGCAATTAGAATCTAGGGGTGCATGTTTTCTATAAAATTCTGTGGGATTTTTTCCATTACAGAATAGGGATGTAGATCCAGCCAGAGCAGTAGATGGCTCAACTAGCACCCTGTGCATCACCCCCTCCCCCCAAAAAAGGACTTCTACTTCTTCTTCTGCAGAAAGCCAATTGGCTTCCTGCAATACAGCAGCCAACCCATGTACCCTCCTGAAGAGCAAAAAAAAAAAAAAAATCTTTGTAGGAAGCAAAACAAAAGTCCTTAGATTACTGTTGGAAGCTGATTCACTTGCTACACTAAAGCCACAAATCATACTCATACAAATATACCCCTAAGCTCTGCAAAAAAAAAATGTCTTTGGATTACTATAAGAAGCCAGTTTGCTTCTTACAGAAAATAAGTCACACCCTCTATCTCTGCAAAAAAAAAAAAAAAAAAAAAACACTTTGAGTGCTTCACTACAGCAGTGTAGAGATCTCACCCACACCCCCTATCACTTTGCTCTGGGGCAATTAAATCCTTCCTCCCAATCTTGCTACTCTACTGGATCCAGCTTGGATTGATTACTTTTGTTCACATAATTTACTTTAGTAGTACACACTTTTGCATACTGCAGTGCAGGTGTACTAGTTTCAGTATTCACACATTACACTTAATATGCTCTTACGTTTTATGTGCATAAACTTTGTACACTATGTATTTTCTTATTCTTTCATTTATTGGCATTTGATAACCAGAAGGTGGGCTGGTCTTTAGACTTTTCCAGCCATGTCCTGAGTTTATAAGGGTAATAGTTTAGTACATCAAATATTCAGAGATATCATACTAGTTAGAAAAACAATCTATTTACAATTCACATAGAATAGACAAAATGCAGCTTCACAAGAAATATTTTGAGCAGACAGATAGAGAATGACAACTCTAGATTTACAAACAGTATTTTGAATATATGAATGCTCAGAATTTTGCAGCAACATCTTCATTCAGTGATGGGTTTACAGTGTGTTATTGTAAATGCTTTGTGCTTTGCAGTTGCTAGTATAAAAATATTCAGGAACATCATACATGTTAAAAATAGGACAGTATTTACAATACAGCTTTTGATGTCAAAACAGCAAGAACAATAAAATGCATATTCAAGAAAAGTAAAAGTTACTTTGGCATGAATATTATAAGCAATATCAATATTGTGCCAATGTGCCTGGAGTGTTTTCCTTTGCATGCTAACCCTTTTCTTAATAGCAGCACAGTCCTTATGAAAGGACTCTTTAGCTTGCCTTTGAACATGTTTAAAGTATATTCTTGGTTATTTTCTGTTAAGAGTTGCTTTTGAGATATTGGCTGCATGCTTTGCAAATGCCCTTAAACCCACTACCATCTTTCATCTGGGTCTAAGTAAACGGTATCCTCATTTATATCCCTTAGTGCATAGCTGCAGTGTTTATTTGCAACTTGAATTTTAATGGAAAAGTCTGGGTGGACAGAATTTAGTTGCTCTTTCATTCATTGGTAGCCATTTTACCTTCAATAAAAGCAAGCAATGATGGGTTGTCAGGTCAGCAAGTAATGCAAATCTGTCATAGCTTGGTGTGGCTGCCTAATGTTATTTCTGCTAGGATCCAGCTTTGATTACTTTTGCTGATGTGTTCTTTAGTCCTGATGTTGATAATGGCAAGTAAACTTTTGTAAATTAAAAGAACAGCACCTCCATCCTGCCTCCATCCTGCCTCCTGCCTGCCTCTCTCTCTTGGCCTTTCGTTGAAATAAATGAAGTAGTTGGAGACACTATATTAGGAGGGGCAAATATAGTATTTGAGCAGTGTTTCAGTTATGCCTAAGATACCCCCTCTATTAAAGCAAGCTATTTTAAGACTAACAGAGTTCAAGGTGATAGGGTTAAGTGGAACTGCATTGAAATAATGTGGATTTTTTTCCAATTAACTGTAAGCTGCAGTCACATTGAAAGCTAAGGCTGCTTGGAGCTGGGTTTTCTTGTATGTTGCCGGCATGAAGTAGTCTAAGTAGGCGGTACTAGAGCTTTCTAAGAATTTTTTTTTCAGTGTAGTTGAGAGATGTGGTCTGTATTGGCATGAGGAAGAGCTGTATAACTGGTTTTCTATTAGTGTATGTTAGATTTTTGCTGTGAATTTGCAAGTGAGATGTGGGGACTATGTGGTATGAGTACGTTATGAGTCACACTAAGTAAGAGAAGGTTGGATGATAATATTGTGGTATGGTCCTTTGCAGAGACTAATTTTTTGCTGCAAATAATTGCTGTTTAATCAGATTAGGCTAGTTGAAATAGTGTACTTGTAAAGTCCTGTTTGCCTCAAATTTGCTGCGAAAAGGAACATCTTTTTATCTTTATTTTCAAATTCAGTGATAGCAGGGAATGGGAGTCTGTGGCTAGGTGTAAAGGAAGTGATATGGGATGGGGTGGATAGTGAAGTGAAGCCATGCATCACCCCTATTTTATGCCTGATATCTCCTGTTTTTATTTTAGAATGTAGGGGGCTTGACTTGTGGTATAACTTGTGGTTTTCTTTCTCTGGTTGTTTCACCTTAAAATTCACTTCAGTTACTTGTTCTGCAATTTCAAATTATCCTTGCTACATTGCAATGGCTTTACTTTCAGCAGTGGTTTACACACTTTGAAAATAAGCATGTCTGGTACATACTCTCTGTTTTGTCTCCTGTCCTGTCCATATCTTTTCTTACTATAGCTGTTGTAGCTCTTAACCTGCCCTATGTGTCTGAAAAATGCTCTATTGTATTTTTAAAGTAGGCATATTCTTCGGTGTTCCTTTTGCTATATCTAGCACGTTGGGGATGTCTGCCATACAGCAGTTCAAATGGTGTGCATCCAGTTGAGGTTCAGTATGCTGCTTTTACATCAAAGAGAAAATATGGAAATTAATGCCACTGTCCACTGCTATATCCTTCAGTAAGATGGGTGTTAAAGTCTTATTATAGTACTCAACTAGCCCATGTGTTTGAGGGTGGTGTGCATTCATTTTTATTTGCTTCACTTAAAAAATGGCAAATCTCTTGTATTAATCTAGACATGAATGCAATCCTAGAGCAGTGAAAGGTTTTTGGGACACTCCTAATTAAATTACGGTATGTTATTTGCATTGACTTTTCATGAGTGGTACTGCCTCTGGAAATTTCATTGCATAGTCAATAGTTACTAGTATATTCCGATACACCTTACTTGATTTTAAAAGTAGACCCACATTGTCTGTTAGTATGCATTCAAAAGGGACATCTACAATGAGTATGGCAATCAGATGGTTCTTACATCCTAGGTTGGGTGCTGTAGTTTGACACTCTGACAAACACGAATAAAAGTACCCAACATTCTCCATAATATCAAACCACAAAATCCCATCTAAGATTCTGGCTTTTTGTTTTATCTCTGCCTAAAAAAACACCCCAAATCTGATTATGTGTTGACCTCATTACAACTGCTCTAAAAGAGCTCGGATGCTCCAGTGATCTAAACCTTGTCATCACAATAAACAAAATATGCTGGAGGGATAGGTTCCTGACCCAGAGACTCCCCAGACTCTGGAATAGACTGCCCATACATGTCAAGCAGAGCACCTCTTTGGCCCTCTTCAAAAGGAACCTTAATGATTGGATGGGAGAAAGGAAATTCACCCCAGGGATCACATCAGTCACCCTGCTAGACAGGGGTCCAGGGAAGTAAATAGTGTGGGAAGAAATAGCCAGGGAATTGTTATGGCTAGGCTTGTATAGGCCCTAGGGCCAATAGCCTAGTACCAACTTATGAACCTATGAACTAATCACCGGCTCATTATCTGTTCAATGTCTTTAGGTTTCACTGCAGAACACACTGAGCCATAACTAGGGTAGGGCAAAGGGGTGGCTGCCCAAGTGGCAAGCTGTTAGGGGATGTGATTGGCAGGTGCTGGTGGTGTGCAAGTGCAGTACTGTCATTGCTTTATGAACCTGCAAGAATCTCATACCTTCATCGGTGAATGCTGATACTGCATTTGTGGTCATGTCTGAACAACAGAAGAGTTGGGTTGCACTCATTGTGTGATGATTTCACTGTAGCAAGCTAGTAGATTTTTTTTCACCTTACCTTTGTTGGGAACTGCACAAGATGGCAGATGACCAAGTTATGGTTCTGACAGCAAGTAATTTCTTAGCTCATAGTAGGGTTGTGTGATGCACTTTACTGTTCTTTTGGCTCCCATCTTTTTTTTCTTCTCTCTCTGTCTTTCACTCTGTTCATTCTAGCTCTGCTTAGGGTATTGTCTTCCCAATGAGCCTTTATTTAACATTTACATGGCTTATATACAAGGCAGCCAAATCAGTATTACTTTCAGTGATATGAGTGGTACAAATAAGATATGTAAATTTTAAAATGACACATTGGGAAGACATTAACCTCTGCCAAGACATATTACTTTCAGTAATATGATGATACATATATGAGAAGTACAGATACGCCATGTAAATTTTAAAAAGGCTCATTTGAAAGACACTACCCTGAGTACTGCCTGAAAGAACACAGAAAGAATAGATGGGGATTCAAATGAACATAACAGTCTAACTACATACTTTTATTTTGAACTAAGAAATTACTCTATGAAATAACCAAAGACAGAAGTGGAGGCTGTGGTGTCAGGGGTGATGCAAGGCTGTAAAAACTGATTTAAAGATTTTTCTCCATTATTTCATATGGTAACACAACTGATCTGCAAAATATGATTAACCTTGTTGCCTTTTCTCGATAGATGACAGAAAAGAGATGAAATGCAAATGAAATGTAAAATATAAAAAATGTAATTCTGCTTCAGGAAGCTAGCATATCATAAAATGCTAGTAAAGTGTATTTCAAAATTAACAACTCTCCAAAACTACGAAGGGATGCAGACATTAAAATGCAAACTGTTAAGAGATGTATGTTAGATCATGAATACTGGACTGATGAATTCAGTCTAGTTCCTTGGAAATGCTTCCGTTACATGTGGTTTAGTTACTTTTGCTTTTGGAAAGAAAACAATTAATGTACACTAATGTGTATTGTTTTCTGTACAAAGGAATTTATATAATCTGGCTATCCATGGCTTGAACAGAAATGATGAACTGAAATCTTATTTGGCGTTGGTTTTAGGTCTTACACTTAATCATTGCTTGGAAGACTATGGCAAGCATCTGTGAAAAGGTTTGCTGTTCTGCCTGTGTACTTTTAATATTTCTCTAATTTAGAATGATTAGATCTAATATTTAGTAAGAGATAGCTAGAATGCTTATTTAGCTGTAAATCAGATTTTTCACCTATTCTGTTTAAATGCCTGTTATTTTGATAACTCTTATACATTTTCTCACTCCGTTGCATTATTTGAAGTTTCTGTACTGCTTGTTTTCTTATTTAAGTAAAGCTTATTTAGTATTCACTTCAACATATTGCTGACCTTTATTATATTTTATACAGTTGTTTACTGTCTGAAAGGGGTTATTGAGCAATGTAGGTTGACAAAACTCAGTTATCACCTTCTGGCTTAGTATTTCTCTTAAGCCTACTGCCAGTGAAATATTACTCTTTATATATTTATATGAGGCTAAATCCAGTGTTGTTCATTACCTGGTATAGCTCTGTCTTTGTTTCTAGTCCTATCTAGAGTGGAGGCAGGACTATCACGCTAAGAATAATGTTGTAAAGAATTGGAGAAATCTCACAGCCTTGCCTGGAAACTGTGCATGTGATTGAGAGATGGAGACAATAATACACTGTGTAAAAAAGTAGCTACTATGGATAAGGGGTAATAGATGGCACTGTGGTTCACTGAGGGAGTGGTGAGAAAGGGGCATAGAGTGATAGGTCAACGTTTCAGCTCTCTAAGTGTCTTGTGTGTAGTCTGGTATGGATTTCGGATACCTGCACCTGGGACAGTAATACATATTCACTTTATACATTTTTGTTCAGATTGCACTTTGTGATTTGATTACTGAATCAGTTAAACAGGCTTTACTTTTTTGTATTTTGAACCTGCTGGGTACCAGTGGTATGACATGAGACCACGTCTGTACTGCCTTCTTGCTCATACCTTTACAGTTGGTAGGTAATGGTGGGATTAAACGTCATACTTGTCATCTGGTCATGACAAGATGCCATGGCCTTTTCCATAAAAATGTAAGTACAAGAGCTGTATCTTAGTTGCTTTCTAGTCTTCTACTTCTAAACCATCTTCTTTACTGATTATATGTATTTCTGGATTATATCAGGTTGAATCTTTCCTCTAACTTCTAGCTCTTTAAACTTGGGAAAGTCTTGACCATTTATCACAGTATGTATCAAGTTAGGGACTAAAGCTAGAAAGTGTAGCACTTTACCTAAAAGAGAGTCTGTATTTCCAGTTGTTATAGGGTATTCCCTCTTGTTACCATGAAGACACATCACTTTGATATTCTGTTTGCTAGTTGTTTTGAGTTTACACACGTACCATGATTTAACTAATGTCATCATGTGCTCTGAATCCAGCAATCACTGCATTTATTTTCCATATACCACAATATTATATTTAACAAGTTTAGTAACAGTATCTGACTGAAAGCAAATTATGTAGCTCTAGAAGACCCCACCCTGATGGGACAGCTGCATATCCACAAGTCAAGCTCCACTCGAGTAATCTGCATGCGAGACCTCAACCTGGTCTGTGACATCAATAGGACTTGTTGGCGGGACTGATTTGTGTCCCAGAGACTCCCCCTTTGTGGAATAGACACTCTCTCCATGTAAAGCAGAGTACCTCATTAAAGCTTTTTAAGAGCAACCTGGATAACTGGATGGGGAACAGAAAATACACCCCTGGGATTCCGCCTATGTCCTTGCTGGACAGTGGCATAGGGTGCTGACTTGTTGGAGCATGGTATAAATTCTTGGTTAGGCTTTTAAGGGCCCCAGGGTCAATACTCTAGTAACTTCCTATGATCCTATGAACATTATCACATTCCATAGGCATTTTGTATATATATAATGGGTTAGTTAACATTAACATTTTACAGGCATAGTACTATTGTCACTAACTGTGCAGTGCTGGGAGCTCTAGTGCATTTAAAGTAAATACAATCAAATGTTGACATTTTTTCTTGTTTTCAGGCACAGCATACATGAGTAAAGCATTTTGGTCCTTTGGGTCATACATGTTTACCTGATTTTGCAAGCTCAGTTAACAATAACTGCTCTACTAAAACAACTAGCTGATCAAAAGACATAGGGTTACTCTGTGATACCTACTTTCTCAAATTACTAGGGACCACCCTTTAAACCTGTCTATTGCCAATATTTCAGAAATGTTACTTACATTGTTCACATGAGGATCTAGCCACAGTTTTAAAATGTACAATATGTCAGGCATTCATGACTTTACCATGCTATCCATACTAAATGTGCATTAGGTCAGGCATTCGTGACTTTACCATACTATCCATAGTAAATGTGCATTAGGTCAGGCATTAACGACTTTACCATGCTATTCATACTACATGTGCATTAGGTCAGGCATTCACAACTTTACCATACTATCCATACTAAATGTCCAGCTGGAGATCTTAAGAGATTGTGTTTCATGTTAAGCTTCAGCCCTTTCCAATACTTCTTCTTTCAACTGTTGATAGTTCTGGGCATCCATATCTTCTATGTCTTTATATGCCTTCATCAATTGCTGTAAAATGTGATAACAGAATCCAGTGGCTTAGGGTCTGAATACCATTCAAAGGCCACCAAGTATACTTCCACATAATTTTTTTTTCTGAAATTGTTTAGTGGGCGACTAGCTTTTGGAAAACCTACCAATGTGGGCTGCTGGTTTACAGTTCTAGCAATCTGTTTCTACTGGAAAAACTGGTATTGGTTAATCATTATAGCCCTATCCTGAAGGGCCTTGTGACAGTTCGGCAAGGCCTTTAGCAGTTCTTCAGTTGTGTCCATGATTCAGCAGCCACAGTTCAGAGTACATAAAGCTGTGGCTTCACCAAATTAAAAAAAAACAGGCAAGAAAAATAGCAGTTACATCTCCTTCTGGTAATCCTTAACACTGCTATGAGGATCATTCTAAAACAAATCTGCATATGGGCACAGGATTTTTCAGTTTGTCTGCATAACCTTTTTTTCTGCCACAAGCTTCTTAAAACTAGAGTAAAACCCTGTTTAGGCACAATAGTTAAATGACTACAGAAAGTTTTCCAATTAACGCAGCATAATTTTTCAGCTAGATAATGTTTACTTCTGGGAATGATAAACTGTTTGTTAGTAACCAACGCCCTTAAACAGATATTTTATTATTTAGTGAAAAAAAAAATAACAGGCAGATGACTTTATAAAAATGAAACTATTTTCTGGAGTGAAAAAGTGTAAGCAGACCATTTCCAGATAGTTTCAAAAAATTATAGTCTGTGTAAAACTCTCATCTTGCCTAATGCAAACCACTAATGCAGCATTTCAAAGTATGGAAGATAACATACTAGTTGATATAACAGCTTTTTCAGAAGATATAATAGCTTTTTTTGACATTGGACAACATAAAAAAATACTTCCCTGTAGGAAGGATAAATGAAGAAATATAGTCCAGTTTACTGAAACAGTTGTAGTACATAAAATTCATACTTACAGAAATTCTTCACAAAGATGTTTTTAAAGTGAATCAGTACTTAAAGTGAAGTAATAACATTATAAACATGCTAATTTGTATACATTCCACTTAATAGCTTTTCTGTTTGTCTAGATTTCAGATGTATATTCCAGTTTCATAGCGCATGAACAGCGTCCAGACTGGTTGCTCTTTTCTGACATGAATACCCTGCAGACTCCTTGATACAATCCTTTCTCATCTCAAAAATGTAGTATCTACAGGTTTCTTTCTCTTATATTTACCAAAAGGCACAAGCACCTCATTGACATTTCTCTGCCTGCTGTATCTTGGCCTTAAAGATATACTGCTGTCTAGGCAGTCACCACTATGACATATATATATATATATATATATATATATATATATATATATATATATATATTGGCCAGTAGTAAATTTGTGTGGGTGTTAAAAGGCACAACTGCACAAATAAGAGCGTGCTCAATTTGTGCAAATTACATATCATTTAAATATTTGTGCAGAGTAGGTAATTAAAAGTGTACAGGAAAATGTTTAACTGCAAAGGTGGTGGTTGTAAAAATGTGCAAGACTGTGTTACCGCAATTATTGTTTTTGCAAAAGTGTTTGCAGGTTAGGGTAAGGCTAAGTGTTAAGTCATGGGATAGATTTAGTGTTGTACATTTCTTAAAATGTTTGTGTGTTGTGTCCTTTTGTCTTGTGTAGTAGTCCTGTTAGGGAAAGGGCTTTTAGTATCATAACAGGTAGTGTTAGAGTTAGGGTTAGCAGTGCACACAAAATGAATGTGGCCATCCTGAATCTTTTACACATACATGTTAACCCTATCCCTACCCCTAGCCCTAACCCCAGCCCTACATATTGAGCCCAGTTGCAGATCATCTGTGTTACGTATTGGGCCCAGTTCTAAAAGACTTGCTATCAATGTAAGTGAAATAGTCCAGCATAAGCATGCTTTATAGCTAGGCCTAAAACAGGATTAAGTCACTTGCACCAAGAACAAGTCTTTGGGCCATTATGTTACTAAAATCCCTTTTCCTAACAGTACCACTATCAAAGAATGTTTTGTCTGGATTTTGGAGCTGGAGTTTTATGATAGTGGGAGTGACATTTTCAATGTGATTTGCTCTTTCTTTGCCACATTTTTGTGAATTCAATTCCCCCTCCTCTCTCTCTCTCTTTGTATATACATGTACACACACACACACACACACACACATGTTAAATATGTATGTGCGAGTGAGTGAGTGTGTAGGGGAAGTATAAAAATACTGGCACAAAAGACCCCAAAGCTTACATACTAAATGGAAAATTAAAAAAAAAAAAAACAGTATCCAGATTTGAGAACTAGTGTCACTATGAATTAGCATTTAGCAAATAGATTAAGTGCTTTTGTTTGCTGCCAGGACTTTAGACCCAAGATAAAAAAAAAAAGAAAAAACAGCTGTATTTAATAAAACTTAAAGTCAGTAAAGTATTTAAAGTGAGCCCATACCTTTTGACTGTCTTAATTCTGGACAAATCCAAATATAAATGGGAGGAAGTCTCAAAGTTGAGGACTTAAAAAGATAATAGAAAAACAGGTTTTACGTCAACATTAATTTTTTGAACAATAAGACGTATATAACTGTAATGGCTGACATTACTGACTGACTGCAATTTCAATGATTTATTAGAAAATAAAAATTTTTTCAAGGGTGGGGCAAAATATGAGGCAAAATTAGGGATGTTTTAAAAAAATCAGGAGACCTTTGAGAGGTATGTGCATGTCTATCTCACATTGCTCCAATATAACTCAAATAATAATTATATATGTTATGCTATAGAAGATTCAGAAACAGCTTATAAGAATATGATACAACCTTGCCTGACTTCAGTTAATAATGTAAACATTCATTGCTTAAGTAGAAGAAGAAAAACATTATGCAAGGTCAGTGAAGGTCTGTTGTCTAATAAGGTAATGTGAAAACATACTGACATACCTCTCACTTCTCCAGGTTTTCTCAGAATGTCAATATTTTTGCCTCATACTTTTGGACTGTTCCTCATAAAAGTTGTGGTTTTCTGGAAAAATCATTGAGAATTTAAGTCACTGATGACAAACATTTGAGTTTCAGATTTCATATCCTTCAGAAAATGCATGCATTGTAAAACATATTACTTTAGCAACTTTCTAAGTTTATATGAGAAATTTAAAATCTTTCCCTATTTTTGGGCCCTTGTCCCCCCATTATGTTTGCCTTTGTCCAGATATATTGTGCTAAGAGGTTGAGAAGTATGTATACTGAGAAGAAACAGGGTGGAATGGTAGCAAATTACATCTAATAAGGACACTAGGGAGATAGCCTGTTATCCACAGGCTATAAAGGCTGTGCAGGGTATTCAAACAACGATCTGCTAGTGTGTATGTGAGGGTGTTTTTGTGGTGGTGGGTTGTTAGTACAGGCCACTGAAACAAATGCCTTTTTGTGCAGCAAAAGTTTACAGAAAAAAAGACAAGCAAATACCAACTGTGTATTTCTGTCAAAGACAGAAAACAAAAAGATCAGATAAAAATGTATTGCAGACAAACAAATATCAGCAAAACAAATGCAGATAATCCTGGAACGCATAAAAAAACAAAGATGAAAAGATCAAAAAGAAACTGCATCTCGGTCAGTAATGATAAATGGTACAGTTTCATACTTCATATTCTTTGCAAAATTCAAGCTGATACAAAATCTGATGTTCTATTTATTTTCTAAATGAATTAGAGTAATACTTTGTGGTCTTTGTCTCTAATTATTGAGCTTTGTGTGTGTGTGTGTGTGTGTGTGTGTGTGTGTGTGTGTGTGTGTGTGTGTGTGTGTGTGAGAGAGAGAGCACACACGCGCACATGTGTATATGGTGTCACTACAAGTGGCTGACAAGCACTTCACTTGTTCCACAATTCATTAAGCAGATTGAATACTTCTAGTTAAATGAAATGAGAGAATGATGAATTTGCTCCACTCCAGGACCCTTGCCGAAACCCATTCTGGAGTTTCAGTGAAGCATTGGTATGATTTACACAAGCACACACGTGAAAATATGCATAAATGTATATATGCATATTTAAAATGCATATCATGCACATGTGGTCATGCGTACATACACATACAGTTCTATTAAACAAAGGAAGTGAAGGACTTACAGCTACTACTTACACCAACAAACCCAGATATTGTCTGTCAAAACATCAGCCACAAAAGGTTGAAAATCAAACGTCAACACATTACCACACATGCACTGAGAAAGAACCCCGACACATGCAACTGTCCTCAACAACAACCACAACAAAAAAACTCAAACAACATCAATTTTTGCAGGGGGTCAAGCCTCCTGGATCCCCCATGTGGGAGACTGTGCCCCCCATATCTCCTGCTAATTATATGTACTAACTCTGAGATTCCATAATCTCCAGGCAAAGGGAATTTGCCCCCACCCAGGGATTGTTGATCTCACACACCTGTCGATCATCTGCATGTGTTGGCCAAATATGGTTGATTAAACAGATGTTGACCACTGAGTGTTTTGACCAAATGCCCAAGTCCCATATATATATATATATATATATATATATATATATATATATATATAGTCTCCCCAAAATCCACAAGAATCCCACCCACCCTACTTTTAGACCTATAGTGACTGGTAGTGGTTGGCTAACTTAGCTAATTTCTATCTTAGAAATCACCCTTACACATCCTAAACAACTTAAGACAGCCACCAAAGAGCACTTTAAAAGTCACTGGTCCTACCACTGCACTCTCCCTCCTTAACATCCCCTAATTCTCATACCTTAATCTACTTTCTGCCCTTAACTTACTCTTCTCACTAGCTCTCTCTGATCTTCCTTGACTACTCTTTCTACTGTCTTCTAAAATATATTAAGCAAATTGCCTCAGAGAAACTTTCTATTGTAATTGTCTTGCCTTCATGCAACTACATCATGATAAAACTGAGTTTTTGTAACCACTTACTCCCAGAACTATACTCATATTAATGACATATTTATTTTTATACATCTTGAAATAGTTATGTTATACTCCTGATTATTGACACTGTATAACATTGTATTGCTAATTAATGCCTTGTAATAATCCTGTAACATTGCTGTTTAATGCTAATTTATAATGAAAATTGTATAATATATTGGAGCTTTTCTCCCTGGGCCTCCGCTGAAAAAGGGCTCTTCAGCTTAGTCGGATAATCCCAGTCAACAAATGTAAAATAAAATAAATAAAATACAAATACATTTCTATCTATTTGGATAAACAATTGTGAATTGTCTTAAATGACTGCTCTGCAGTGCTTAAAGATAATGATCCTTTTTAAGAGATTTGTATGGGGTGATTTCTAATAATGATCAGGATGTGTTTGCTATTTTAGTCACTTTAAATGTTATCTCACTATTCACCTGTATACCCATTCAGGCTGGAATTTGGATGATGAAGGCTTGTTTACTCAGGCATGGCAGATTTGAAGCAGGGCAAGTAGACTTACTTTGCCTTTTGCTGGAAATAGTCCTGGAACATACCATCTTTGTATTCAAAGACACTTACTACTGGCAAAAAGCAGGAGTTGTGATGGACACTAGCTGTACCAATTCCTATGCCAACCTGGTTATGATGGAGTGGGAGCATCAACATATTCTTAGTACTAATAATCACTAATAAGAATAAAGGATAGTGAGGGAAACTTACTCACAAGTGATGAGAGTGTGTTGAGTAGATGGAAAGAGTACTTTGAAGGGCTGATGAATGAAGGGAATGAGAGAGAGAGAGAGAAGGTTGGATAATGTGGGGATAGTGAATCAGGAAGTGAAACAGATTAGCAAGGAGGAAGTAAGGACAGCTATGAAGAGGATGAAGAATGGAAAGGCTGTTGGCCCAGATGACATACCAGTGGAATCATGGAGGTGCTTAGGAGAAATGGCAGTGGAATTTTTAACCAGATTGTTTAATGAAATTTTGGAAAGTCAGAGGATGCCTGAGGAGTGGAGAAAAAATGTTTTGGTATCTATCTTTAAGAATAACAAAAACGACGACAGGTAAATCACCTCGGCTGATACTACAAACCGAATGTTTGTAGAAATGAAGCTGGGTAACATCGTCCACAAAAGACAATTCAAAGTTCCATTTAAAAGTGAATTTTAATGTCGCCAGAATTAAAAATAAAAATAAAAGTCCCTTTTTATTCACAAACGATAAGCGCTTTCAAAAATATCTTCATCAGATCGTTAAAGGAAGTGGGACGTCCATTTTGCTTAAATAAAAAAAAAATTTCGATTAATTGACCAGTGGGAGCCTATGCATCCTAATTACACCCACTCAGTTGTCACATTTGTTCATCCTGTTTGAAATTATCAGGGCCGATGGGGGTCCTCTATTATCAACACACCTCCAGATCCTTTTGAAAGTAAATTCATCGCCTTGGTTAGCATTTACATATATTTAAATTAGCTGAAATTTTAACAAATAGAAAACCCATTCCACTGTGTATTCATATCAAATGTCCAATCAACCTCAAGGGCTTATATGGCCTCTGATAAGGTCATATATTACACTTTGGCCAATACTGAGCTATTCATTGCCAAGTACGTGGCTTCAGAAAAATAGCCGTGTGCAAACTCGATTGTTTTACAACTTGCGTTCTCACTATAATCTGAACTCACAAGTTTCATGCAATTTATGTCCATCCACATATTCTACACAAGAAATCTTACTGCAAATATTTTGCGATTTGATTTGGTTGAGCACCAAGGCTCAACTTTTTTCAAACAGATATCCTGAAACCAGGAAGCAATTGTGAATTCCTTGCCCTGATTAGCGTTTTCATGTATTCAAATTAGCTGAAAACTTTGATGAATAGGAGTCCTGTTCTACTAGTGCTTGATTCAAGTGTCCAATCATCCTCAAAGGCTGTGTAGCCTCTGATAGGATTTTATGTTTGCACTACGGCCAATACTAAGCTATTCAATGCCATGGACATGGCTTCGGAGGAATAGCCGTATGCAGACTCGGTTGTTTTGCTGCTTACATTCTTATTATGGTCTCGAATCACAAATTGCATACATCTTGTGTTCATCCACATGTTCTCCATAAAAGATCTTACTACAAATGTTTTATGATCTCATTTGGTTTAACACTAGGACTAAGCATTTATCAGATTAATGTCCTGGAATCAGTAAGCCAGTGTGTTAAATCGATCTCCTGTTCCTCTGTCTTGAAACCCTAGAGCGGGCTTTCCCTCTGCTCAATGAGATAAAAAATATTGAGCTACAAAATACTGTGGTGCAGTAATCATGGACCTTAGGGTTAGGGCGCGGGTCATGGTAAGGAGTAGCCCTACTAGCTATCCCCTTAGCATGACCCGCGTCCTAACCCTAAGGTCTGTAACTACTGCACTAAAGTCAGTAGTAGCCCATCCGCTGAAGCAGGTTTCGCTAAAGTGCACTTTTGATTAAATGCACTTTCTCGTAACCCAGGGTCTACTGTGTGAGTTCGAAGAAGTGTATTTTCGAACTTATACAGTAGACCCATATATATATATATATATATATATATATATATATATATATATATATATATATACACACACACACACACACACACACACACACACACACACACACACACATACACATATATCTATATCAATGGGTCCACTTCTGAATCTTGAAATACTGAAATTTCAAATTTCAGTATCTCGAGACAAGAATACCGAAAGTACAGTTATTCGAAAATGTATTTTGATGAATCGTAGTTTACAGAACCCACAGTAGTTGTGGTGCAGTGTGCTTTTTATGGTTTGCTGTGTTTAAGGTGCAGTGTGGTCTTGGATTTAGACATGCCGGCCAGTGTGCGGTTATGTGTAGAGATTCAGGTAGGTTTTTACTGTTTAAGGGTTTTGGGTAAAAATTTGTTATTTTGTAATTTTTATCATACAGATATGTATATACACACACACACACACACACACACACACACACACACACACACACACACACAAATACATATCTATGTATGTTTGTGTATTTAGGGGTATAGATAAGCCCATCATGTTTTCCTTTCCTTGACCTGCAGCTCATTAAAAAAAATAACTGGATTTAATGAGAATGCATGTAACCTTACCTCACCTACACCAACAGAAGCAAACACAACATAGTCAATTCACCATCTTTAAAAATGTAACGTGTTTATGTTAGAAGACTATCATTTGCAGACTCCAAATGTATATATTATTGTACAACTGCAACAAGAACAAATCCCAGAAACAGTGAATCACTGCTGACATGGTATCACACAATGTACCAGCACTGATACAGTCTTACCCCATCACTTGCTTATAGTTCCACCATGATCACACACAAGCAGATGGACACAGAATCCCCAGGAACACTGAATAGCTACCATCACTACATTCCTCACATAGCACCAACAGTCAGTAATACAGCTGCACCATTGCATACCATATCAAAACACCACATATCCTCTCAAGCATATATAAGTCACTAGTATAATAATATTAAATTCAGTTAAATGTTATCAATAAATCAATTATTTCAATTGCTTGTACACAACAAAAATAACACTAGCAGCATATACATATATATATATATATATATATATAAATATATATATATATATATATATATATATATATATATATATATACTTGAAATGCTGGGTGCCATTGTATTGAGGTGCAGTTTCTCTGACAATGGCACCAATAAACAGCAACATCATGGACTACAACATCAACCTGATGGACTTGCCCATTGCAGGAACCATGATGAGACTTGATGTTGCATTTTATTGGCATAGTCATGTTGGGATACTGCTTCTTAATCAGATAATTCTACAGTAAAGCAAAATTTGTATATATATATATATATATATATATATATATATATATATATATATATATAGATGTGTGTGCATATAAAATATTTATGTACGAGTGCTACATGAGTTATCATTGCACATAATTTATAGTGTGCTGAAACGCTGCTGTTTTTGTCGGTGATGCAGTTGGCAGAGTTATGTAACAGTTGAAGTTCATTATATCGACCATTGCATAATTTCTGGCCTTTTCCCTTTTCTTAATATTTGTGTGGCCCTGGAGTTAGAATATTTAATTTCTGGGAGTGTGGGGTAGAGCCCCCATGTCAGGGATGTGGGGTTAATTCTCCCCATGTAAATGTTTTTTGTTTTTCTTTTTTAGTAATCGCAAATGTTACCTATTGGTTTACATTTATTATAACCTTTTTTGTTGAAATTAGTTGCAATTGATGGTAATTGCTGATGTGTTTGATGTTTTGGGTTTCAATCAATCTAACCAGAAATTGTACTCTGTCTGCACATGTACACAGAGGTGTGTGCATAGGTATAAAAAAAAAATATATATATATATATATATATATATATATATAAAACATTTATATATAAATAAATATATCTATATAATTTGAAAAATATTATTGATATTAACAGTTTATCTAACCAGCAATTGTACTCTGTACATGTACACATACGCGTGTACTTGCATGTGTGCACATGTAAAAAAAAATTATATATATATATATATATATATATATATATATATATATATGGGTTCACTTCAATTCACTGAACTTTCAATTCACTGACTTTCATTTCACTGACACCATTTCACTGAAATTCATTTCACTGAAAGTTCATTTCACTGACAAGTATTATTACAAAGTAAATGGAATATGCCCCCTTCCCCACTGTAGTGCGACCCTGGAGCTAGAATATATAGTTAGGGGGGTGTGGGGGGCAGAGCCCCCCACATTGGGGGGTGTGGGGGACTTACTTTTCTTTTACTAAGCAATATTATATCAAAACGTAAGAATATCATATGAAATGAAGTGGGGGCTGCGCCACCCACAACCCCCAATGTGGGGGGCTCTGCCCCCCACACCCCCCCAACTATATATTCTAACTCCAGGGTCACACTACAGTGGGGAAGGGGGAATATTCCATTTTATTGCTAATAATAGTTGTCAGTGAAATGAATTTCAGTGAAATGGTGTCAGTGAAATGAAAGTCAGTGAATTGAAAGTTCAGTGAATTGAAGTGAACCCATATATATATATATATATATATATATATATATATATATATATATATATATATATATTTATAAACACACACACACATATATATATATATATATATATATATATATATATATATATATATATATAATGTATATATAAAATGTATATATAAATAAATATATGTATATAATTCAAAAAAGATTATTGATATCAACAGTTCTGGTGTCATTCAAAGCGGATCCAATATCAGCCTGGAAGGAGATTGTCAGGGATGGCCTACAACTCTCCCCAGGACTATTGTATATTGGTAAAAAACCCTGTCCACCCATATAGTGGATTTTATAGGAAATATCAGTCTTCAAAAGCCCCCAACTTAACAAAACTGAATACAGATGACATAAAGGTATTGATGTTTAATGCTAGGACCCGCAGCAAAAAGCTCCACCCCCTCAAGCACTGCTTATACTGGAATGCTGCTGTTGTTTGTCTTTCGGCTTTTTCCCGGTAAGGGGTCGCCACAGCAAAACTCCGGTCCACTAATGATTGGCAGTAGATTTTTACGAAACGCCGAGTTGCCAGCTTGATGCCCAACCTTCAATGAAGGCACGTCTATTTACGCATGCATGTCTTTCGAATGCTATCCAACTGCAGGGAGGACATGCAGACTCCACACAGAAGGCACTCCCAAGCCAAGCAGAGAAACTGGAATGTATAAAAATAAAAAAGGAAAAATCAACTGCCACGGTCAGGACTATTCACTTTAATGTGAAAACAAAGGTAGTATAAAAACAAATAAGGATAAGTGCTTTTGTGTTGACAACCAGTGCTTCTTCAGATCTAAAAACATGAAAATGTCCAACCATTTAAATTACTATAATCCAATCAGAAATGACCAAAGAAGCTATATTACTTCTGGATGGATACATTGTATTTCTTCACTTCAGACATCGTGTTCTAAAAGAAAAACTGTGTATTAGGCCGCATTGCTGTTCTAAATTATTGCAAAAAAAATTAAATATAAAAATATAAATCATAAGCATTAATAAATGTTCCACAGCAAGCTATCACTGTTAAAAGCTTTCATTCATACTCAATATATATGCAATTCATATTGTTAAAATATAGTTAGCATAGTAGCATCCTGTCTTATTACTTAGTGCAGCGTATTCAGTTCTTCTTAAATGGATGACAGAGTCTATGTAAGCTATAGGTAAAAAATCATCAGTCATCCAGTGAATCTTATTAAGAGCAATACAGAAAAACTGAATAAATAAACATGGCAAGCCAGTATAGTTCATTGCCCATCATGTAAAAGTCACTGACCAATCAAAACAAACCTCTTCAATTGTAGGCGTGTATGCACTTAAAAGATCAACTAATTGGTGCAGTGAATCATAAGCTTCCTTTATGCTGATTTAAAGTGGAAATTACAAAAAGTCTTACTGATAGAAAACAAAAACAGCCAATCACTTTTCATTCCTCTATGTGCATACTTAAATGAAGGATATGAAGATAAAAATACTGATGCGTTATCCTTTGAAGCAAAATACATCATAATTAACTGTTGATGGGTTACTAATAAACTACTACCGAAATACATGATTAACTAAAAACAAACTATCTTCTGCCATTCAAGAGTAGGTCATCCTCCATATAAATAAACTGTAACTCATAGCATCAGAGCTGAACAAGGTGAGATACATATAAAACCCAATAATTCACCTTAAAAATTGTCATCCAGTCACTTCTAACATTATCAAATCTGGGCATGTGCACACACTATTTATTATTTATTTAACATTTGTTTACTGGGAAAGTTAGACTGGACACAGGTCCTTTTTTAGCAGAGGCCCAGGGAGAAAAGCTCCAGTTAAGCAAAATTACAAGTTTGAGTTACAGTCACAGGTAAAAGAAGACTTACACAAAAACATAAAGTTTATATACACTGCAAAAGAAAAAGGCTTGTCTGCAAGCAAGCTCAAAGTGTCAAACATAAAAGTTACAAAAATATAAATATAAAATGTCTTAGATAAACGTGCACAGTAGACATCACAGTATGAGTATGTACATATGTATATGTCATTTGTCATGCTTGGGAAGAAAAAGGGACTCCTGAGAGGACAAGGGGACAGATGCCTCCGTTAGGATTTATTGGGAGGGCAATGAGATACAAAGTTAGTTAGAGATGTAGAGTTAAGCAGTTAGAGGTCTATCCAGGCCAGTTACAAGAACAGAGCCAGGAGTCGTTCAGGTGTAGTTTTAGGAATTTTTTAAACTGTGTTAAAGATAGTAATTTGGGTGGGCAGTTTGTTCCATATGTTAGGGATGTAGTTTGAGAACAGTGATTCTCCAGCTGTATTATTTGCTTTGGTGGTGTCTAGCAGGAATTTATTATTAGAGCAGAGGGGTCTGGAAGTGATGTATGGTTGTAATAGTTTTTGGAGGGCATGAGGTTTGTCTGGTTGATGCAGTATTTTGTGGGCAAAGGTTAACTGATTAAAGTGTAGTAGCTGAGGAAGTTCTAGCCATTCTAGTTTAAGAGCTGTACAGTGATGTGTTCTATATGGGGCATCAGTGGCAAATTTGGCAACTTTATTATAACAAGCTTTGAGTTTGGTTAGTTCAGATTTGCAGAGGTTGGTTAGGATTGGGAGGCATATAGGAGGGAAGATAGGAGATGCGTGCGAGCAATAGTTTTTGAGTGTCTAGTTACGAATTGTTTGTTTCTCTAAAGTAAACCTAGTTTCTTGTGGAGCTTCTTAATAGTTTGTGCTATGTGTATATTGAACTTCAAGTTGTTGTCAATTTCTACACCCAGCAGTTTGGTATGAGGTGCAGGGGTGATGGTGGTTTTATTTTTGGACAGGAATTGGAAAGTTTGGGAGGAAGAGGTCACTTTTGTTGGGGAGAAGAGAATGAGCTTTGTTTTGTTGAGTTTTAGTATGAGTTGGGAGTTGCAGAGCCTTGTTTCTATGGACAGGAAGGAGTCTTGAGTTGTGGTGTGGAGGTCATGAAAGGAGGAAGCTGTGCAGATTAGCGTAGAGTCATCTGCATATTGTATGACTGTGTCTTGTAGTGCACCACATGCTCTAGGTATCTAATAAGTCCATCCATGGAAATCACACACCCCTTCTAGGCAATACTAGGGCAGAATAAATGTTACTGATGGATATTTAGAGTTAAACACTTATTTTTTATGCAGCAATCTCCGTCCCTTCAAAAGGGGTTTCAGGAGAATATATGTGTTCAAGCCTGGAGTTTTATCAGCTTGCATCTTAAATATCCATTGAATTGTTGCTGTTTCAATGTTGTTACTGAGATCACCTCCTCTAAAATCATCCTTTACAATTTGCAAAGCCATGAAATTAAACTCACTGGCTTGATATAATTAATGTGTTTGGCTAACACGTTCTTCTTAACTTGTAGCTGAATATCTCTCATATGTTGTAAAATTCTCTCTTTTAAAAGTCTACTTGTTTTTCTAATATAGAAGCTGCAGCATGTGCTGCACTTCTCTAGGTAGACAACATTTCTAGTTCAACAGTCTGCATATAAACGAGGTAAAACAATCTCTCTTCAGATCGGGTAGATGAAGAAATTCTCCTTGATATAATTTTGCAGGCTGTGCCAGAACGATAAGGGAAGGTACCAGTCCTTTCCAAGATGTTATTCTCTTTCTTATGTTTGTGACATAGTCTCTCTTTTAGTTTACAACAATTTTTTAAAAGAGAAAGAAGGATATTCACTAACAGCTTGTTTAATATTTTCATCTACAGTAAGAATTTTCCAGTTCTTCATGATTATGTCACAGACCTCATTAGCATTACTGGAATAAGTTAAAATCAGTTTTGTTCTGGTTTGCTTGCCAGCACAAGAATTTGTTGAAGGTATAGCATCACTTTTCCTATTGGAAAAATCAGGTTTTCCTTTAGTTTGTCTGAAGCTTTTGACATCCTTTAATGATTTATTTCTTTATCACTACAACTTCTTATTTTAAAGTCTTCTGTGAGGTTCATTGACACTTCTAGGTAATATGTGTCGACATTATGGAGCCATGACATCCTCAGAAATTGTCCTTTCAGAATATTCTTATAGATATACACAGAGTGCTTGCTGGTGTGATGTAATAAGTTATTTTCCTGCATTCTTTGTGATATATACTCATATTCAATGTACCATCCAGACTTTTATTGATGCCAACATCCAGGAAATTCATGTTCACAGATGAAATATTCGGGTCTGTATGACAGTATCGAATGGACTAAATAGCAAATGCTATTTAGTCGATCCGATACTGTCGAAATGACAAAATAGCGAAGTCAGGGAACATCGAATTTTTTCCCTTGGAAAAAATTCAGTGGGTCGTCTTCGGGACTTTGCCATTTCCTCCAGTATGGTGTTATCTCAGAGTTGGTATATTTAAGTGGGGGGCACATTTTTATTTAAGTTTTTTTTTTTTGTTACGGAGCAGCAAATTTGTTCCCTGGGAAAAAATTTGCTGTTCCATTTGTTCGATATTTTGTTGTTTCGATATTATCGGTATGACGAAATAGCGTTCAATTTTACATTGTATGATAAGATATAGATGCAAATATTCATAGTAAATTTGAGGAATGAAGTTGTTTCTCTAAATATTATTTAAATTTCTCTAGTTTTTCATCTGTACCACCTCATAGCAAAAAGATATCCTCTACAAAGCATTTGTAGTATTTAATAAAAAGTGCAAAAATGCATTGTTGTGTAGCACATGCACTTCTTCCCATTTATTCAATACAAGATTAGCACAGGGTGTGTCCATGGCAACACCCCACTTTTGCCAAAAAATCTTTTGTTGAAATATAAACACATTGTTGTATAGAATCACATCCAGTAACATACAAATCATATTAATAGTTGTATTATCATACTCATTTATGTCTCCAAGTAATATCCTTATAGACTCTATACCATAATTTGACATTACCTTGAATAAACTCTGAATGTCAAGTGTCACCAGTTCATATTTGTTCATTCTTGTTGAGTTATTCAAATACTGATGTAGTGATTCCAGAAATTGTTCAGTGTCTCTTAGTATAGAAGCTATCAGCTTAAGCACAGGCTTTCATTTCTCTTCAACATATATAGACGCTGATTCAGTAGCCCATCCATTTCCTGCTATAGTTGGTTGCATAGATGGACTGCTCTGATTTTTGTGAAGTTTAGAAGACCATTAATTATCGGGATTCTGGGATTATCCATAGTTAAGTATTCATAAAGGTCAGGCATGATAAGCATATCATATAGTGTGTCTTGGATGGAATGTAAACATCTGTTGACATTGTCTAGTTATATTCATAGAGGTGTTAGGGGCATTTAACAGTGTATGCATGCTGGCATGATAGGCCTTCTTATCCATAATAACGATTGTGTCTCCTTTATCTGCTGGCCATATACAACTTCCATCATTATTCTCTAATTTGTGCTGTTTGTTCAGCCTTCATTAGACTGAATAATCTTTGCTGATGTCTTTTCATATTGAGGCTTTCAAATGACCCTACTTCACATACTTTTTAAAAAGTTTCAACCGTGGAGTTGAACTGAGGAATAAAAGTGCTAGGTTTTCTAAATATATACTAATACTGGAATGCATCAGTATATGTATTGACATGGAGAAATGGCTCAAGACCATTGACTGCACCCTATCAGTACAGGGTTTTAACATCTAGCATGCATTCAGGCCCACCCCATTAGAGGAAGAGGCTAAAGGTGGCAGTATCTCTATATTCCTAAAACGAAATCCCACAACCAGGCTCAAGAAAAAGGGTTAATGATGTGAAACTCCTCCCACAGCCATCTTAAGATTAGCAAAACCTTTTATCACATCATGGCTAAGTATAAAACCCCCTCTATGCCCCATTTATCTCATAACTCCATCCAGACTAGTATGGAGTGCCTATGCATTAGGCTAAACACCATTCTCCTAGGGAATTTAACTACCTCACCCTTAACTGATTGACTTATACATCCCCAACATGTTTGCCCAGAGCTTATTGTACTTCATAATTATAAACAGTTAGTTTGCACCTCAACTAGGGGAGACAAAATCCTTAGCTTAGTCCTCATCAATATAGGGCAGGTCTGTTCCCCACCAGTTGCAACTTCCTCCCCAGTCAAATTGGACCATAAATCAGTCACAATCACCATAAGAATGGAACTAGAAACATCTTCAAATACCTCAGTATTCTGAGATTATATAATGGCTAATCTACTAAAACTAAGTGATGATCTGGCTAAATTCAGCATCCTCCTGCACTCTGATGCCTACACTGTGGAATCATTTGCTGCCAAATTCTGTGCACTTGTGAATAGCTACATAGATACATCTTTCCTCTTCTGAAGTAAATACAATGCCAGATTTAAATATAAACCCCTATCGTTGGACAAAAAAATGACTCTACAATAAAATAATCAACTCATTGCATGCAATAATAAATGCAACTCTCAAGATGTCACAGATGGTCATTACTAAACTTGACCAGGAGCTCCAATCCAAATTAACCAAAGCTAGATATGAGGTAAAAATAGACACCTTGGCAAAAGACAATCTTAAAGCCTTCTTTAACTGTTAGAAACCTCAGAAACAATGGCCAGCACTGCAGAGAGTTAGTACTAAATTATATCATGTGCTTTGACCTTGTCAACACAGATAATCTCACGTAACAGACAAAGAGAAACGGCAACAAACAATTGAATCAACACTGCCACAGGAAGAATAAAAAAACTCCACACAAATTTTAATCAGTAAACCACAGTAAAATGAAGCACTTTTCATCCATTCAAATGACCAGACTTCATCAGACAAATCTACTTAATTCAACATAACCAATGAATTTTAGCAGAACTCAAGTAGTTTCTTAAAAACATAATGCCAAAGATAAAAAGTAAACACAGGTTTAAATAAATATAAATACACATTGCTGCAACTTTGCTCTTTTTTTAATATATTTTTTACATTTTCATATTTTTCATATATAACATAATTGTTGATGTGTATTTATATTTATTTAAACCTGTATTTACCTTTTATCTTTGGCACTATGTGTTTAAAAAACTTCTTGAGGTCTGCTAACATTCATTGGTGGATAGTCACATAGGAAGGAGAGTGTATCTTATTTAAAAGCTGTGTTGAATTAAGTAGATTTGTGTGATGAAGTCCTGTCATTTGACTGGATGAAAAGCCTTTCATTTTACTGTTGTTTACTGATTAAAATTTGTGTGGAGTTTTTTTTGTTCTTCCTGTGGCAGTGTTGATTCAGCACAGATAATCTACTCGCAGATAAATGAATTGTAACTTCACCCCCCCTCTCAATATCCCTGTATTTCCAGATCTCATGCCAGAATCTTCACCTCTTTCAGATCTCCAAAGAACAAGTCCTCATATCACTTTCCAAGTTCAAGAACACTGCTTGTATGGAGTCAGATAATGTACTAGGATACCTGCTGGTCAGCCTGAAAGATGACTTGAGAGACCCCCTATAGAGATTATTCAGTATCAACCTCCACACAGGGTTCATGCTGGATAAAGAGAGGACAGTAACAGTCATCCCCTTCCGCAATGCTGGGGCAACAGTGGACCCAGTTAATTATAGACCCAAAAGTCTAAACAGGCTCATCTCTTTTTAATTTCTCCAAGTTAAGTCATAGTATGATTAAAGTTCATGAAATTAGTATTGTTTCAGTCTTTGATGTCAGCCAAAAGTGCTCTTCGCAGCACCCATAATGTGCCCAGTAATGACTTCTCCTGCAATTCTTATGGAGTTATATGTATTGGTAACATATCTAAATACGATTGTAGATTCTTTTTTATAAGATCCATTGCTCCTACTATTATTAGAACTGTCTGGGTATCCTTCTTCCACATTGCTCTCATTTCTGCCTGCATATCCTGATATTTTATGACTTTGTCTCTCTATACACAAGACACTGTAGCCACTGGGTGTAGCTATTTCAATGATCAATGCTACTTTTGTCTTCATTTCGTGGACCACTACATCTGGTTTTCTCACATCTGTCTTTTGAACTGCTGGTAATGGGTGATCCCATGTGATATAGATTTCATAATTTTCTATGATGCTGTGTGTCTCATGTTTCCAGTGTTTTTCAGCTACTTCAATGCCATAATGTTTACACAATCTCCACTGCAACAGTCTTACCATATTATTATGCCTTTCAGTATACATTCCTTCTGCCATTGGTATGTCACACCCAGCAATGAGGTGTGCAACTGTTTCCAATTTTGTTGTAAAAAACCTACATTTGTCTGTTTCTCCCATGTGTTCTTTGGACTTTGTAAACCAATGTGTGCGTAGACCACTGTCTTTGACCACCAATATTAACCTTTCATCTCTTGGTTTGAATTTGCCTCTCTTTAACCATTCTTGTATTCAGTCCTGATCAACATGAGGTTCATCCAGAAGTTTTCTATACTTGCAACTATATTTATGCATTTTCCACATTTCTTGCCTTCACATCTGATCCTTCACCTTATATTCTTTCTTTTTTTTTTTGGGGGGCGCGGGGGTGGACATATTCAGTTGCCGCCTGATTTTTATCTACTTCTGGTTTGATTTCCATTCCTGCTTGACATTGATATACTTCTGCTAAACTAAACAGGGAAGTCATCTTAGATTTATTCTCCTCATATTTCAAAACTTTCACTATGTTTGGGTCCTGTGAGGTCAGCAAATGTGTGTGCAGTCCCATAATTGCAGATCTATACATGTAATCAATTTTAAGGAGGCCCATACCTCCTTCAGAATGGGGAATATATAATGTTTGTATGCACTGATTTTTATAAACTATTTGGTGAGCATGAATCATCCTTCTTGTTTTCCTATCTAATATATACAACACATTTTGGGGCCAGTGAATCACGCCAAAACTGTAAGTTAGGACAGGAAGAACAAATTGGTTTATAGCTTCGATTTTTTAATGCTGTTTTCAGGATTAATTTAAGTCTTCTAAAATATTCCTTACCAAGTTTTATCACATTTGTTCATGTGTTATTGTTAATCCTTCATCAGTCCCCAAATATTTATGCACTCCCTCTTGCTCAAGTTATTTCACATTCTTGTCCCAAACTGATGTTTTTTTGGTGCTGCAGTTTAGGTTGCTTTTGCACATTCATCAAGACCAAATGACATATATCATCTGAAAAAGGTTTGACTACATGCAGTTGTTCTTTCAGTTCCTCATCTGATGAACTATATAGATTTAAATCATTGACAAAGAGAAGATGAAAGTCTTTACAATTTGTTTTTTCTAGGAGCCAAATTGTAGCCATGGCCTAATTTAAGTGGGCAGCTTAATGGGTTAACGGCAAGACAGAAAAGCAGAGGTGACAGCGAGTCACCCTGGAATATCCCCCTTTGGATTGTTATCCCTGGAATAATAATTTATTCTTTATCATGGCTTAATTGCAAAGTGGTCTGCCACTGTTTCATGGTCACTGTAATGTAGTCAATCAGAGTGAGGTGTATCTTTTACATTTTTTAGTACTCTTTTATCCATGAATGTGGGATACTATCAAATGCTTTTTTGTAGTCAATCCATGCCATACTTAGATTCTTCCCCTTTTTACACTTCATCATTATGATTTTATTTAGCAACAGCTGATCTTGTGTTCCACATAGCTTTCTTTTATTGCCTTTTGTTCTATTGTCATGATTGAGTTTTCTTCTAAATGACTATAAACTCTGCCGGCATCAATTCTGGTGTATAGTTTATATGTAGTTGGAAGGCAAGTTACTGGTCTATAATTTTTAGGGTAGCTTGCAGGTTCACTCTTAAGTAGGAGCATTGTTTTTTTCTGTTGTTAGCCAGGTTGGTGTCTGTTCAGGGTGCACATATAAATAGTTCTTACTCATAGCTAAATCTTCAGGCAAAGATGTTAATACTTTTAACGAGAAGTTAGATATTGCATCTGGGCCTGGTGTTTTCCAAATAGAGGCTTTTCTTAACTTTGTTTCAATCTTTCTGGCTGTTACTTCATCCCATTTCATATCCTGTACCTTTAAACTTCTTATACTTTCTTTTACTTCTTTTTTCCATTTAGCATCTTTGTTATATTCCACAGGATCTTCATAAATACTTCTCCAAAATGTAGCTATTTCTTCTTTTTTTGGGTGGTCTTTCAATTCCTTTTACCTTGTTTCCCAATTCTCTCTAAAACTTTTGGGGTCATCAATAAATTGCTTATTTTGTACTTTTCCTTTTTATTTATCTGTGTATCTTCTAGGTTTTTCTGCCTGTGCTGATATTTTTAGTTTATTATTTGCGATAGTGCATGATAGATCCTGATCCATTATAGTATTGTGCATTGCTTTTATCATATCTGTCTTTCTGAGTATTTTTGTTGATCTGTTCCCTCTTCTATACTCCTGTAACAGTGACACTTCTTGTCTTAATTGCTTTATAGTTTTCTCTATTCGATATTTCCATGATGGCGTTCAGTTTCTCCCTTTCCTTTCCCTCATTACCCTGTGATCTTGTGGTAGAATTTTATCTGTCATTAATTTACCTGCACAATAATATATTCAGTTTACTTCTGTTATATCACATGGGTTTCTATGGACAGTCCTAATTACTATGTTCATTTGTTTTAGCAAACTTCTGACTTTTTGGGTTTTATTGACCTTCTTCAGTCTATTTCTTGCATTGATCTTAATATGTCTATTTCTATTAAATCAAGCAACTCTTCTCTTAGCTCATTTTCTTCTAAATGGAGGGCACATTTTTTGTTCTCCATTTTCTCTGGGCATTCTGTAGAAAGTTCTGTTGTATCTTCCTGTGGCACATTCTCTTCAGTATCATCCTGTGTCATCAGTTGCTCTGTCATATAGGGACTCACTGGCCTATCACTCCTCAACACTGACTGATCCAGAGTTGCCACAGTTTTCTGTTCCTTCCCTTGCTGTCCAGCTTCAAGTGAATATTTATACTGGTTTCTTGTGGAAGACTCCAAAATATCTTCATATGGCAACTGATCAGTTGCTTCCTGTTCCATTGATTTCTCCTTATGTTGGATGTCTGTTGCTCTATCTTAATGTGGTGCTCTCTGAGTTAGATTTTCTGCACTGAATTCTTCACTTTGCAGGTACTGCATAACCTCAATTTCTATTTATTTAACTTCTCCATTACTAATTTTCTTTTCTACTTTTCCTCTGTCTTTTTATTTTTGTATTGTAAGGTTTTTCATGTCTGGATTCCTTTGATTGTATTTCTCTTCAGGTATCTTTGGTGCTGCTCTCTTTGTATTAATTAGTTTTACTTTCTCCTTTGCATAAATATTACACCATATTAAATCTCTTTTTCTTTCCCATGTCTATATTTCTTCTTCAGATGTCTCCTGAGCTTCCTGTTTTTCCTTACCTTGGAGACTCGTTACATCATGCTGTAATGTAAGCTGTGTTAGACCTTCTACACCAAATCCTTCACTTTGCAGGTATTCCATAACTTCAGCTCCTATTTTTTAACTTTTACTTTACTAATCTTCTTTTCTACATTCCTTCTTTGTAATATTATTTTCTTTATTCTGAAATTTTCCATATCTGGATGCCTTTGCCTATATTTATCTCCAAATATCTTTGGGGCTGCCTTTTTTGTATTGCTTAATTTGGCTTTTGACTTTACATAAATATTGCACCATATCAAATCTATCTTTCTTTCCATGTCTATATTTCTGTAAGGGTATGTAGATGATCATTGTGGAATTATTAAATAAGGTCATAAGTAATTTACAAACTCTTGATCCAAGCCAGCTGGGCTTTGTCAAGGGTAAATCCATCCTGCCTAACTTGGCTGACTTCTTCAAAATGTTAATGAAACAATGGATGATAATCTGTACATACCACATACCTAGTCCTTGCAAAGGTGTTAGACATTATCCACACTCTGATATTGTTGATAAACTCTCCCAGCTAAATGTTAATCCATATGTAACTCATTGGATAGCAGGCTGACTCACACAAAGAATCCAGAAAATTATGCTAGGTGTCTCTACCTCCTCTAAGATACTTGTCACTAGTGGAGTACCTTGGGTTTTGATACTTGAGCCCCTCACACAAACACACACACATCACACACACACACATCACTCACACACACACAAATCACTCACACACACACACTATATATATATATATATATATATATATATATATATATATATATATATATATATATATGTATATAGAGAGAGAGAGAGGGAGAGAAATATTTTATATGTGTGTTTGTGTATTTGTATATTATATAGAGGTACATGTTTGAATGTATGAGTATATTACTTTTAATCTAAGACTCTTTTTTTATCTAATTGCAAAATATTTCAAAATGTAATCCAAAACACATTTATTCAAATCATATTTCATGCAAAATTTCATATACAACAAATACTCCTCCACAAGTCTTTTTTTTGCATGGGAAAGGCCTCCCTGCAACCACTCCCACTCATGTGCCCCACACACCCTTTACATAAATATGCTAACTCCATGGTAAATCAACCAGAGAGAAAGCAGAAATACCACATACAATGAATCACTGGGTGACTATCCTAGCTCTACTCATCTCAGCACTAATGAGCATAGTCTGCAACATTGGGTGGGGGGAACTACTAGCCAACCGGGATTAAGCTAAACTCTTTAGTCTTAATGGCATTTCAACTATTACTGGGATTGGGGGGGTGAGGAGAACCACTAGCACACGGACTAATCTGAAGGCTTGTGCTTTAATGGCACTTCAGCTAGTATGGGGACATAATGCAGACACAGCAGTTAACTACTGTAGTGATCTGCATGCCACAGTATTAAACAGTGATCCGGAGTCATGCAAATTAGCAGGAAATGAGTGCTTTCTCATCGCATATAATATGTCTTTAAATTGCAGAATACCACATCATGGGTTCAGGAATGTCTAGGGCCTTTAATGAATTCCTGGGATTGTAATCTACACAAATACAGATAATCCCCTGATCTCCTCTTTCGACATAGTATTTATGCTGATGGTTCCATAAACAATAAATAGATGCTTTGCAACTTAAAACCTTGCATTTTTTTTTTATTCCTTTTAAAAGTCTTTCTGTAACCAGAGCCAAACTGTTGGTTTAGAGGGATAAATCCTGTGTCCCAGGTGACCTGGGTTCAGTTATCATCTCAGAAAACTGAAGGAGCAGCAGAGATGGATGGTCATGCCCATCCCAGGTGGAAGGGTGCTCATCACTGAAGCTCCATAACAGGAGGCATAAACCAAAGAGGGGAGTTGCCCTCAGATGTAGTTGATGAGATTGGGTGGTACGGAAAAAGGAGTGGTAGGGAATATAAAAGAAAATCCACCCTGATGAAAGCAGAGATCTCTAATCCCCCAAGATGCTGTTAGGATGCACAACAAGCCCCTGCAATACCGAATTAGTCAAGGGAATAGGAAAATGGCTGGTAGACCTGTCATGGACATAATCTTTCTGTAACCTGCTACATGTTTCCACCAAATGTTGAAGTTTTTATTAAAATGTAATTCTTTCATATACAACTAGAATTTCATATTAAAATAGATAGTGAATGCACATTATCTGTACATTTGGCTTTACTTCCTAGGTCATCTTTTTGAAACTAGTGTAAGAGAAGTTCTCTCTTAATGGTATCATATGCTGTTCTCTTCATAAATCGAACCACAAGGAAGCCTGCATTTATCACTGTGTGCTTGGTAAGTTCGTCAACATATATTTCATAACCTAGGGAGTATATAATCATAGCAAATGCAGTTTTAGAGATTACCAAAGATCAGTATCATTCAGCTGATAGCCACTTATGTTGAAGCTCTTCATTAATCAAATGTAGAATCATTATTATTACCCAGAATGAGCTGGGTTATATTGAAAAAGCACACTCAACGACTCAGAAAGGTTCTCACCACGTACATAAATTGCCTTTTGCAGGTGTCTGACAGTGAGAAAATGTGATTTGGAGACAGCTATGGCCACAATGAGAAAGAACTCATTACTGGCATATTAGCATAGCTCTGTATCATTCTTGTTTATTTATTTATTTTATTTTGTTTTATTTATTTATTTTCAGTTTGTTTGCCAGGATTGTCCATTGGGCCACGAGGAGCCCGTTTTCAATGGAGTCCCGGGGAGAAAACTCCAGAGAAGTACAAAATACAAATACAAATAATAAAATACAAATAGAAATAAAAAAATACAAATAAACACATTACAATAAAAATTAAACTTACAGTTCTTGTAGAATAAGATTTTTCCAACAATTATTGTTAGGAATATAAGACAATAGAAGGCTCATAGCAGATGTATTAGCTTGTGGAGAGTAACTATGGTTGAGAAAGCTATGTAGGGTGGGAGCAGGAGCTCCCTGTTTAACCCTACCTCTGTCAGACCTGTGATGGCAGTGGTGTTTACCATAGCAGCCCTTTTCAAATACCACATGCACTCAGAAACCTGACTCACGCATGCACACACACACACCCACACCCACACCCAACAACAAACAGACTCCCCCTGCAGTCAATCACACTCACAGAAAAACTAACCCATTCATACACACATATGCATACAAGCACACAGACATGTACACACACACACACACACACACACACACACACACACACACACACACACACACACACACACACACACACACACACACACACACTCACACACACACTCATCCAAACCTGGAAGTTCAAACCTAGCCTTCCTAGTGTGACTACTAGAGCCACACACACACACACACACACACACACACACATATAGACACACACACGCACACACATAGACACACACACACACACACACATAGACACACACACACACACACACACACACACACACACACACACACACACACACACACACACACACACACACACATACACATACACACATATATTCAACTGGCTTCATGTCTGCCCCTAGAGACAATCACATATTTTCACACACATACACAGCATAATGTACCCCAACGCTCATGTCTTTGCCAAATACCTGCACTGCAACTGCTTCCAGAGAAGTGAATGGGTGACCACTGTCTTTTGATGGTGTTAATTTTTCCCTCTTACCCTCTAACTATGGACATTTATGCAGCTGGGTGAGTCTTTGAATTGCATGGCAGTGTAAATCAGGAGCTGCCTGCATTTACAGGAGAGATCACATGGCCATTTAGCATTAACTGCTTCTCCAGTTTGCCTCATTACCTTGTGACTCAACCAGTTTTACAGTTCTCCATGCCTAGGATCCTGGTAATTGGAAACCTCAGCGGTAGAGAGGTCGATGAATTTTAAAGACGTACTAAGAGGAAGAAACCACTCATGTTAAGGCTTCTTACTGCAGTTGTGTGACTTTAGTTTCTGGGGGCTATCCGCAGGGGGCTGAAGTGAGGAACAGATGGCCCGCAGAAAATGACAGTTCACTTGGTGTTAACATTTTTTTTCCTTTTTTTGATAGGCCAACATGTTTTTGCTGCATTTGTAGCAGCCTTTGATTTTCTTTTTTAATTTTTAAGCCATTTAGATTGCCTGGGATCTGTATTACAAGAACTATATAATGAACATTTGCAGCGGGAAGTGATCTGTAGTTGTCAACTAAAATTGTATTCTTTCTACCCACTGGTGGTTTTGAAACAATGACATAGTGCCATGCTTCTGGCTTCCCTTTCAGTTAAAAATGAAACATTTTAAACAGAAGTTGTGAATTCAAAGAATTTTTATAGGTTCATAGGTGTGTACTAGGCTAATGGCCCTGGAGCCTTTACAAGCCTAGCCCATAGGATTACCCTGGCATCGTGCCACCCAACCTTAGTTCCTAGTGCCTCTGTCGAGTAGAGCCACTGGAGTGATCCCTGGGGTGAATTTTCTATTTCCCATCCACTCATCAAGATTTCTTTTGAAGAGGGCCAGTAAGGTGCTCTGCTTGACATGTATGGGAAGTCTATTCCATAGCATTGGCAGTCTCTGTGTTATGAACCTGTCCCTCCAGCACATTCTAAAAAAACAGTAAAGTGGTGTAAAAGTGCTTACCAAAAAACAAATAAACCAAAAAATAAGCATCCTAGTAGTCAGTCTCCAGTCCAGTTTATTGTATAAAGAATCAGTTAAGTGCTTTCATCAAACACAGTTGACTTCATCAGAACAAAGGTCTTTTCTTAAAAAGCAGGTTAAATAGGTTTAAAACAACCTCCAGCATGTTCTGTTGATTGTAGTAATGACAATGAGGTCTCTAGTGTGTGTGGTGCAGAGGGATTTGGATTTCTATAGATTTAGCATTTCTAACAGAGCTGGGTCAGACATGGCTTTGTAAGTAAAGAAGAGGTTTCCTGTAAGTGGGCGATTTCAGACAGAGAATAGTTGGAGTTTTTTGAGTCTGTCCATATAGGACAAGTGTTTAAGGCCTATGATCCTCTTTGTGAGGTACTTTTGTGGCCTCTCCAGTTGCTGCAGGTGTCTAGTGAGGTACATGCCAAATGGGGCATTGTACTCGATGATTGGCCTAATGAGAGAATAGTAGAGAAAAATAATGACCTCTTTCTTCCTGGATGCAAAACCATTAGTAATGCGATGTGTCACATAGAAGGACTTTCTGACCACAGTGGCAACGTGGCGGTCAAAAGTGAGGTTGCTGTCAAGCTGTGTTCCTAGATCTCTTAGAACACCTTTTGTGTTCAGTGGACTACCATCAATGTGGTAATTCAAGGGAACTGGGTTTTTCCCAAAGGGGATGAAGACATATTTTTTGGCATTGAGCTTAAAGCCATGGTTCTGACACCAGTTGTTGGTCTCATTGAGGTCTTTCTGTAGGATGTCAACATCACTTGGGGAGTTAATAATAGCTCCCAACTTGCAACCATCTGTGAACTTTGTCAGCCAGAGTCTCTCTGTGTTGGCCTGGCCTTCAGAGAAGTAGATACCAAACAGGAGAGGACCCAGGACTGAACCCTGTGGGACTCCACTTGTGACTGGAGTCAGCTACTTTCACACTGTGGGTTCTATCTGTGAGCCAGTTTGCAACCCACCTAGTGATATAGGGGTTGATGCCTAGCTTAGTAAGTTTTTCTTATGATTCCAGAGTGGGGAATTGTATCAAAGGCCTTGGCCAGATCAAGGTAGGCTGTATGAACCACCATACCTTCATCCACAGCTCTGATGACTGACTCAAAGAAGTCGACCAAGTTGACCAGGCATAAGCTACCCTTCACAAAACCAAACTGTATAGGATCCAGAGTTTGGAGATTCCCTGTATCCTTGTTTATTAGGTCCATGATGATGCGTCTGATAGCTTTGCATATCAGACTCATCAATCTAATGGGGCGATAGTTCCCGGGGTCTGAACTTGCTCCTCCTTTGTGGAGAGAGATGACTGTAGCAATGCGCCATTCGGTAGGGACAAAGCCTGAGGTGAGTCTATGACTGAACAGGGCACACAGGTGAGGTGCCAGTTCACTCTGTATTTCATGTAGGACACAGCCAGGGATACTGACAGGTCCCATAGAAGCTGTATTCTTGGCCTTGGACAGTGCTGTTTTAACCTGTGCAGCAGTAATATTGGGTGCCTGGCAATCTACGGATATTGTGATTGGTCTTTTGGAGAGAGAGAGAGAGAGAGAGAGAGAGGGGTACAGTTAGGACTGAATCTGTCCACCAGTATATTTGCAATATTTGTTGGCTTGGTATAGGAGGTACCATTGTGCCGTAGCTCAGAGCAAATCTGGGTATTGCCATGGAGATTCTTTACATAACTATAGAAGGCCTTGTGGTTGTGTTTACTATCTGCTGCCTGCAATTCTGTTTTCATAGCTAGCTTTAGAGGATTTGATGAGGGATGTCAACCTTTTGTTGAGGCTGATAAGGGAGTTTTTCCAGTCTTGGGACTTCACCTTATTTTGCATTAGTTTCCTGTTTCTGTTGTAGAGTTTGTTTATAGTAGGGAACCACCAGTTTGGCTTCCTTTTTTTTTGAGGAGAGCATCTTAGTTCTATTGGGTATGGTGAGATCCATCCATTTGTGTACGGGTTCATACAGTGTATTGGTGTATGATTTGGCGGTCATAGGTTCATAGATAGGTACTAGGCTATTGGCCCAATGGCCTACATAACCCTATCCAACAAGGTTCCCTGGCTTACACCACCCAAGAAAGTTATTTTCCTGTGCCACTGTCGAGCAGAGACACAGAAGTGATCCCAGGGTGAATTTCCTATTTCTCATCCACTCATCAAGATTTTTCTTGAATAGTGCTAATGAAGAACTTTGCTTGACATAGATGGGTAGCCTGTTCCAGAGTATGGGAAGTCTCTGGGACAGGAATCTATCCCTTCAGCTACATTGCCTCGGGATGCCCATGTTCCCCAGGTTAACAGGAGAATGCACAGGGAACTGACCTTTAGACATGCCTGGAGGTGTGGGCATTGATAAGTACTGGAGCTGTTTCCTTGTAGAACGTTTAGTGCTGTAGCACTTTTGTGTACTACAATAATTGCTACAAGAAGTCTGGTAAAGTGCTAAACTAACAAGCTAGTCAAAGTACAGGAGAGGAGAGAAATAGCAGATCTTAGGGAGAATTTGAAGAGAAAACTTTGGCACTGCTCAGAAGCTTACAAACAGTCCTGGATACAGCAAATCTGTATCTGGGCTAGATTAGTTACAGGAAAGGTGGGAAACAAGCACAGGTGTGGGCTTTTAAACCAGAAAGTTAAAAGAGATGGAAAAACTGCCCAAATGGTCAATAAACTATAAGTTCTGGACCAAAACCCACTCCTCTTGTGGTAGATAGGCTACCTAGTACTTACCACTCCCACTGATAAGCTAGAAGGCTTCCCTCCAACACAGAAAGGCTTGGGGGACTCAGAAGCTTACAAACAGTCCTGGATACAGCAAATCTGTACCTGGACTAGACTATTTACAGGAAAGGTGGAAAACAAGTGCAAATGTGGGCTTTTAAATCAGAAAGTTGAAAGAGATGGAAAATGCCCAAACAGCCAATAAGCTACAATTTCTGGGCCAGGAACCACTCCTCTTGTGGTAGATAGGCTACCTAGTACTTACCATTCCCGCTGACATGCTAGAAGGCTTCCCTCCAACACAGAAAAGCTTGGGGGTACAGAAGCATACACACAGATCTGGATACAGCAAATCTGTACCTGGACTAGTCTAGTTACAGGAAAGAGAGGAAACAAGCACAAATGCGGGCTTTTAAACCAAAAAGTTGAAAGAGATTGAAAAACTGCCCAAATGGCCAATAAACTACAATTTTTGGGCCAAATCCCACTCGTCTTGTGGTAGATAGGCTACCTTGTGCATACCACTCCCACTGATAAGCTAGAAGGCTTCCCTCCAACACAGAAAGGCTTGGGGGGCTCAGAAGAGCAGAAGGCAGTAAATTAGAAGGCTACTAACAAGCAGTAATAAGTGCAGAGTAAGAGCAACTGAACAGATAACAGCAAACTAAAACAGTTACAGTAAGAACAGCTGAATAAAGTGTATATACATATATATATATATATATATATATATATATATATATATATATATATATACATTTTTTTGAGAGAGGGAACAGAGCAGGATTAAGAGGCTACAGGGGTTGTCCTTCCCAAATGCTATCTTTGTACACAGTGGTTACAGCTCAAGAGATGGGGCTAGTAGGAGTGCCTGAAATCACAATATGATCTCACTGCACTCAGCTGAGTGCGCAAATGAGATGGGCCCAGAAGGAGTATCCAAATACAAATTTACAAGATGGGTGGGCAATTTCAAAGCCACCAAGATTACCACCAAAACAAGAACAGGGAGGGGGAGTGGGGAACTAACTGTAGAGACACAGAGCCCACAATATTCAATTCAATTAATATTAGGTGAAAAATATAAATATGAAAAAAAACTGGCATGCCTATGATAGCTTGACCTTTTACCTTTTTTAATTTCATAATACTATTTCTTCTTTCCATATCTTCTGTATAGCTTCTAAAACTTATTTCAGACAGTACATCCATTCTTTAATTTCCTTCACTTGTATTTCTTTTCTGATTCCTCTAACATTTTGCTGTAAAATTGTTGGAATACTTTAGAAAGTTTCTTTGTCTCCCTTTTTCCCTTTCTTTTCTTTTTTCTAACCAAAATTCATTCATCCATGATCTGACTTTTATTTCCCATCAAGTTCACTGATTTTGAATCATTGAAGTGAATGAAATCTCTTGGGTATTGTTGTCTTGAAGCTGTCATTGAGCTGTCTCCCAAAACACCATACACATTCTTTTACTTTTTGTCACTCGCCATGTCAGGAAGAAACATGTGAATGTTATGGGTTCTTGTTCAAGCAGCTTTATTATATACAAATACATCATAAATGAAGCTAAGTAACTTATAAACAAACTAGCTATCATGCACATACATGTTAACACTCTGGCTGCACTTTCAAAATGGCACCGAAGCTAACACATGCTTGGTATTTATATGAGCACACAGACTTTAGAAATGCTTCTTAAAGGTATAGCACACCTGTTATTCTACATCCTCCATCTTTGAGAAATGAGTCAGGTATTGTCACTGGCAATAATAAATATGCAATTTACACAGGAATAATTTTCATCATGCAAATTATACAAAGAGGTACATATATACAACTATGTCCAAGTTGCTGTGTATTTCACACTAGGCTTTGAAATGCGACCATATCATTTGATACAAAATTTGGGATCTGGTTTAGCAAATGGAATTCTCTCTGCTGACTGTTCAGTCTTAGGAATCTCGGGACCATCTACTGGAACAGTATCAGGAGTCAAGACATGTTCTGGAAAAGTAATATCATTTGGATTGCTCTGAGAGTTAGAGTCTTTGTCACAGGAACAATGCTGTGATATTGATTCTGCTACAGGAAGATGTCTGCAATTTCTGTTGTACTCCACACTATCGGATTTAACAAAATAGAATCTCAGCTCTGCACATATACTCATTACTTGACCAATCTAGTCGAAACCTTTTGCTCTTTTATCCTCACTGTCTCCCCTTCTTTCAACAGATGAAGAAATCTGCTCGATTTGCCATAGCTGGACTTTTGAAAAGAACGCTTTTTAAATAACTGGGCTGTAATGGCTTTGTTGTTTTTAGCTTTAGGCCTCAATAAACTAGAACTGATACGCTATGCTGTTCTGGTTTGCCTGTATAAAAGTCTCTGACCAGGTGAGCCAAGTATATCATCACGGGGTATGTCTCTGAGATTGAGTAAATTCAAAAAAGTACTGGTATTATCATGCTTTGACTTCTCAAGTAGTTGCTTTGCACTCTGTACTGCACGTTCAGCAAGTCCATTTGATTGCGGAAATTCTGGACTACTAGTAACATGTACGAAGTCCGACTCTCTTGCAAAGTTCTGAAACAATTGACTGGTAAATTGGGTACCATTGTCAAAGATTAATTTCTGTGGACTGTCATGGACTGAGAAATGACATTTCAACTTAGTAATGACTGTTAGTTAGATTAGGTAGTAGATTGATCTCAAACCAATTCGAATAAGAGTCTACCCGTACTAATTAATGTTGATTGTTTCACTCGAATATGTCAGTAGCTACTATTGACCAAGGTAGTTCAGGGATTTGATTTAGCTGAAGTGATTCCTTTTGCAAATATGGTTTTGTACTATTATATACTGAACAGGAAGAAAGTTCTCTGTCGATGTCTTTCACTAGAGAAGTCCAAAACATAAGTCTTCTCACCCTGCTCTTAGTAAATTCAGAACCTGGGAGACCACGATGCAAAATCTGGATATACTCTTGCTCTAAGGAAGTAAGAACAACAATTTTAGGACCTTTGAAATGAAAATAATGCCATCTTCCATCATCAACTCATCTCTGTAAGGAAAGTAAGATTGCATATCAGATGGTACACTAGATTGCTTTGATGGCCATCCAACGCTGATGTAGTGACTGAGCTTTTGCAAAACTGGATTAGTTGTTATATGATCTCATAGCTCATCAAGTCTTGTGGTAGAAAAATTATGCACTTCCATGACATCAAAGTCCAAATTCTCTGTGTCAAGATGTTTTGTTGTATTTATGAGTAATATGGATAAGGTATCAGCCAGATAAAGAAGTTTGCCTTTCATATAGACCATTTTGAAGTTGTACTTTTGCAATTTAAGCATAATTCTTTGTAATCTCACTGGAGCTGAATGCATAGGCTTCTTTAAAATAGTAACCGAAGGTTGATGATTAGTTTCAATCTGGCTGTCTTGACCATAGATATAATCATGAAACCTGGAGCATGCAAACGCTATTTCCAAAAGTTCCTAATCAATTAGAGCATACTGCATCTCAGTCTGGGTAAGTGTTCTAGATGTGTAGGCTACCAGCTTGCCTTCTTGGAGAATAACTGCACCTAAACCAAATTTTGAAGCACTGCAGGAAAGGGTTACTGGTTTGTTGACATTATAGTAACTTAATGTTGGTGGGGTAGATTTTTTTCTGCTTAAAAATTTCAAATTCTTTCTGGTGCTGTTCTAGCCATGACCTTGTAACATTTTTATGTGTGAGCTCCCTGAAAGGTGATGTCAATTCACTGTAGTCTGGTATAAACTTGCCTAAATAGTTGATCATGCCAAGAAAACATTGTAGAACTTGTACATTATCCAGTGCTAGCATTTCAAGAACGGCTGCTTACTTGGACGTGTCTGGTCTCAAGCCAATACTTGTAAATAAATGACCTACATATGTAACTTCTGAAAGTCTGAATTTGCACTTCAGAGGATTGAGCTTTAAGTTCACTTGACTTGCTCTATCTAGAACTCTCTTAAGATATCTGTCATGCTCTGCCTCACTATTCATAGGTTCATAGGTTCATACTAGGCTATCTGCCCTAGGGCATTTATAAGCCTAGCCAGAGTATGTTTGGCTTTCGCCACCCATTTTAAATTAATTTTGCTATGCCCTTTTTCGAGGTTAGTATACTGTGCCTCTGTCTAACAGTGACACAGAAGTGATACCCGGGGTAAACCTACGATCTCCCATCCACTCATCAAGATTCCTCTTGAAAAGAGTCAATGAGGGACTCTGCCTAACCTGGACAGGGATTTTATTCCAGAGTGAAGGGAGCCTCTGGGTTATGAATCTGTCCCTCCAGCATGTCCTATTTATTTCAATGCTGAGGTTCAAGTCTCGAGCATGTAGCTCGATGGGATTTGGATTTTTTGAGGTGCAGCATGTCCCTTAATTCCGGGTTGGACATGGCCTTATACGTCAGGCACAGGTCACCTCTGAGCAGGCGGTATGCCACTGAGTAGAGCTGGAGTTTCTTTAACCGGGCAGCATATGGCATCTGTTTGAGCCCTTTGATCCTCTTGGAGAGGTACTTTTGGGGTCTTTCCAGTTGCTGCAGGTGTTTGGTAAGGTACATCCCAAAAGGGGCATTGTACTCAATTATGGGCCTGATGAGGGATGAGTAAAGAGGCACGATGACCTCCCCTAATCTAGATGTGAATCCCTTCATGATTAGGTGGGCTACATAAAATGTTTTTCTAACCACTTTGGCCACGTGGTTGTCAAATGAGAGATTGCTATCAACTTGGGTCCCCAGGTCCCTAATTACTTCTGTACTTAATGGATTACCACCTATGTGGTAATTTGTGAGCACTTTGTTTTTGCCAAAGGGGATGACTATACACTTTTTGGCGTTTTGCTTGAGGCCATGGCTCTGGCACCAGTTGTCTGTTTCTATGAGGCCCTTTTGGAGGATGCTTGTGTCGGCTGGAGAGTCGATTATGGCGCCCAGTTTGCAGTCATCTGGGAACTTGGTCAAACCAATAAATCATCTACTATTATGGCACAAGGATAACCCAAATAAATTTGCTCCATTGAACACTGAAAGACTTCACTTGCAGAATTTATTTCAAATGGTATCCTGAGGAATTTATATCTTTCAAATGGGGTACTAAATGTAGTCAGTAGTGAAGATTTGAGATCAATCACCACTTGCCAAAATTAACTTTTTGCATCCAAAAAAACAGTGGCATTTGGTATCAGGGCTGTGACTTCTTCAACTGTACGCATAGGATATGCAGTCTCATCAATGCTTTGTTAAACTCTCTTGGGTCAATGCATATTCTGATTTCATCTGAGCCTTTTTTATGAGCTGTTACCATGGATGACACAATTTCAGTAGGATCTGTAACTGGACAAATTACACCTTTTTGCACAATTTTATCCAACTGAGCTTTTACTTTATGCAGCATAGCTATGGGAACTCTGCTCTCTGGTCTGACCACTGGACTGATGTCTGTGTCTAGTTTCATAGAAGATACCACTGGAAGTTTGCCCAACCTGTCATCAAAAACATCAGCCTACTCTGAAAAAATAGTGTTAGTGAAGCTGGAACCAGGATATGTGCTTATTTGATGAACTTCTTTGGTAAAAGAAAGCAGATTAATTCTTGTACTGTCCCTGAGACCCAATAATTACTGCATAGGTCTTCAAACTACATAGAATAATAGGCTATAACAGTTTTTGGTCACATAACATGAAAGCACTACTCTGTCATCAGTCTTGAATTTCTTTATCTCCATAAGCAACAAGGTTTGCAAAACTAATCACATGTAGTTGTTCACCAGCTCTGACCTTTGCAAAAAGTATCTGCAGACATAACATTACACTTTGAACCAGTGTCTACTTTGAGCTTGGTGGATTTACCATTGATCTGAACAGTACAAAACACTTCATTTCTTGCCAGTAAATCTACTGCATCAATCTTTTCACCAATCACTGACACACCATCTACATAGAAAGCTGACTGTTGCAGGTTTACTTGATCAACTTGCTTTTTTGAGTGACCCTTCATTGTAACTGTGTTAGGTCTACTTGATTTACAAAATCTTTGAACTGCGGGCAGTTAACAATAAAGCTTGATTTTGGTCTTGCTGATTCATGCCTATACTCTACTGAGCAGCATCTGTTCTGCACTAGATAACCTTGGTTCTGCACCGAGCATGCTCCTTTAACTGAACTGGTCTTGGAATTTGGTAGAAGACTACAGGTTTTACCTGGAAGTCCTGCATGGGCTGCTGCCACCATGTGCTTAGGCCTGCTTTTGCCTGTCACATGCTGCATGCTGTCTACATTAGCTCTGGAGCCTGTTGAAACCATGCTCTTATTACTAGCAAGCATACTTGTGTGCCTTTCTGTAACTTCATGGATTTGACAAATCCCAATGGCTTTGCTCAGCATCATATAACTGTCACAAAGCAAAATCTTTCTCACAGCAGCATTATTAATACCACACACATGTCTATCCTTTATTAACTCATCTTTTAAATCACCAAACTCACACTTTTTAGCTTTGCTTCCTAGGTCAGTAATGTAAGCTGCAAAAGTCCCCCCTTTCTTTTGATCTCTCGTCTAAAACAAATGCCTCTTTAAGGTAACATTAGTCTGGGGATTACACATTTCTCTGAATGTGCCCTTCAAACACTCTGGGTCTTCTCTTGATTCAGCCTGCACAACAATATGATGAATTTCTCCTTCACCTTTATACACCACTGGTGCATATACAAATGAATGCTCCCTTTCAATGGCCTCTGACCCTGCTAGGTTTAGCAAAATAAATGCCCTTGTGTGTGCATCTTTATCAGAATAAGCTGCTTGTATAAATATATCATACTCTTGCTCAAATATTCTCCAATTCTCTGCAATATTTTGATCAAATACAAGTGGCTGTGGCTTGCAAAATCTGTCTGCCATATTAACATATCTTAGTGAAGACGTTTTGTAAATATACATGAACACACCAACTTGTACATACGCATATACATGTGCTTGAAATTTATGCCAGTTCTTGCAATAGCACAATAAGCCTCTGTATAACTGAACTTTATGAAATAAGTCTCCTGGGCACTGTAATACTCTGAAATCATTTTACTTGTAAAAGTCACTTGTCTTGAAATTATTTTACTGTACAAGCCATTTATCTTGAAATTATTTGACTGTAAAAGTCATTTATCATCATTTTAAGAAACCTTTTCAATAACTGCACAGAGTGAATAAACTGGGCAATAGAAGCTGAGGGCAAGAAACATTTTGAAGCAACTGTACTTTATAAATAAACTATTTCAAAGTAATTCAATGTGAATAAACTGTTTTGAAGTAATTATACTTTGCAAATGAACTGGGCAGAAGAAGCTGAGAGTGAGAAACATTTTGAAATAACTGTACTTTGCGAATCTCAGCACACAGCATACTGAAATCTCCCAAAATGGCTGCACTTTGACAAATACTCTGTACAGCACAATCAACACTCTAATGGCAGCACTCTGTGAATAGGTACACCCATAAAGAAGAAAGTTTTCAAAATGGCTGTATTTGACTGCACTTCATGAAATAGTTGCACTTTGCACACAACAAACTCTTAATGTTCAGTAATAAACACACACTGTGAGAACTTTTACACACTTTTGAGATACTTCAAATAACTCTAGTTATGCTATTTAAGGCTTCAGTCAATGCAAAGTTGTAATTTATGCCAAAACACAGTAATCTGCCAAAACACATGCAGTTGCCTAGCTTTGTTTATGCTCAATGTACCCTTTTCTGCCCCTATTCTTATATTTGTTTTGCTCATTTAATCTCTTAATGTGCCCTTTTGTCCTTTCGTTATACTTGTTTTGCTCATTTAATCTCTTTTCACACCCATTATACATTCTTGTTCTCGTTTTAACTTGAGACATGCTCGTTTTTACATGCTTGTTTTACAATTCTGAGGTAGTTCTGAACCCCTTATGTACTTTTCTAATACTTGTTTTATCAAATAATCTTGTTTCAAACATTTTGTTTGATTAATGAGCTTTTTTATGCTTCTCTTTTGCTTAATAAACATTTCTGTGCTATTTGTTTGCTTAGTAATATATGTTGTGCCCTTGTAATGCTCTGTTTTATCTCTTTTAATAAATAAATCTTTCATGCATATTTTCTTTACATTTAGCTTGCTTCTGGCCCTTTTTTTTTCTCAAAGTTCACTTGGTTTACCTTCATCGTTACGTATGCACCTCATGGCTCTGAAGAGTAGTCTTTATCATCCTGGTTCTGCACCATGTCACTCGCCAGTTCAGGAAGAAACAGGCAAACGTTGTGGGTTCTTGTTCAAGCAGCTTTATTATTAACAAACACATCATAACGAAGCTAAGTAACTTTAAGTTATAAACAAACTAGCTATCATGCACACAGATGTTAACATTCTGGCTGCACCTTCAAAATGGCACTGAAGCTAACACATGCTTGGTATTATACAGACACACACACACACACACACACACACACACACACACACACACACACACACACACACACACACACACACCTTGGAAATGCTTCTTAAAGGTACAGCACACCTGTTATTCTACACTTTTGATCTATAATGACAGATGCATTTAACAATGCTTGACTTCTTGACTTTCATAATAGTTCCACTTTTTTGCCATGTAATGCTTGTCCCATAATTTACCCTTCTATTACTGTTTTTTCTATTTGACACACAATTGTCCTCATATTTTCCCTTAATATTCTTTGAAATCTTTTCTTTACCAGTAGACAGTTCTCTTAATTTTACAAAACTTTACTTTAAGCCTCCAGGATGTTGGTGTTCTCAGTTTCCATTTTAAATCTCACTGTAGTTCGCAGAGAAGGGAGTAAAAGGGGTCTATTTTTAGTATGCATTATCTATTACTATGCCAGAAAAAGACTGGCACAGAGGTGTTCTTATTTGTTTAGGTATCTTCTTCTTCTTCTTTCGGCTTTTCCTGGTCAGGGGTCGCCACAGCGGAGCATCTGTCTGCTCATGATTGACAGTGGAGTTTTTCAGTGTCGAGTTGCCAGCCCAGCACCCAACCTTCCACAGAAGGCACACACACGCATGCACTCACACCTAGGGCCAATTTAGAGTGTCCAATCCACCTACAGCATGTCTTTCGTTTGTTGGAGGAAACCAGAGCACCCGAAGGAAACCCACGCAACCACAGGGAGGACATGCAGACTCCACACAGAAGGCACCCCAGCCGAGGATTGAATCAGAGAGCCTCTTGCTGTGAGGTGGCAACGCTAACCGCTGCACCACCGTGGCCACCCCTTATTTGTTCAGGTATGCATGCCTTTATTTATTTATATTTCTTTTTACCGAGTGACTCAGTTGGGGTGGTTTGAAGTTGCTAGATACAATGTACAATACTGTTTCTCATCCTCCAGATACCTAGCTTCTATTATTTCCCATAACTGTGTTCTACAGCTTCATATAGCTGTGCTTAGATGAATTGCATTCATTTTTGGGTCTGTACAGATAATTATGTTTCTTGCTAGTTTTTTACTAGAATTTCCTTTTCATATTCTCATCAGCTTTCTACAAATTGTCCATTTTAACTGGAATATTAAAGTTGCCATTGTCATTGTTACACCTGCTTAATTTCCACTGTATACAATATACTGGTATTCATATGTCTGATGACTGGTCAGAGATGGGATTGCTAATGCAGACCTATTGCAGGTGATCAGCCATGTGTCGATTTCTTCAGAATTACTAGTTCTATTACTTTGAGTTCTATGAGAGCATACCACCATATTGGAGTTGAGGGTTGACTTAATGGTTAAGGTGTTTACCTCACAGGAACAAGGTACAAGGTTACATTCAAATATTAGCTAGGTAAGTAATCTGCAGGCAGCTTGCCTAGTATTTACCTATGAGCCTGTGAGGATGGACCAAATGCAAGTACCTACAAAGTTATAAAAACACTTTGAGACAATCTCTACTTGGAGATAGCTACAGTTTTCTGACTTGCCACTTAGTGTGATAAACATTTTTGTGAACTGAATTGCTTGATATAAGCATCACTTAAGCAACCCCTGGCCATCAGAAATCCTCCAATGACAATATTTCACTAACTGTAACTCATTAAGATAATAATGTTCAAAATTATTTTCTTCCACCCAACAGCTGGAGCTATTAAAATCTCAACCTTCAGGTGAGCATTTTTGCACCCACTTGACATATATTAACTTGCAACTTAAAAATGGTGTTAGTAAACAAAATCAAAAGTTTAGTATGTAGTATAATAAATTAACATTTGTGACATGCAGACTTAGTAATTGAAGTGTAGAATTAAACTGCAAAGAGAAATAGATATGAATAATAAAAGAAAATTATAACAATTTTTGCTTTCAAGTTTCTCCTGAATAATGGATTCCTTTCTAAAAACAGATTTCCAAATAGGAAGGCTGATTAGATTAGGAGCTTCTTGGAATATCCTTTTTACAACAACATGACTTCATTCATGTTGTGATCCTGGGAAGTCGGGCTACATCTCAGCAAACTTTAAGCTGTATTGCCTTTCAAACTGTAACAAGGCAATAAGTCCTTTTATAAATCAGACTGTTGCCAAATTCATCTTGCATTATGGGGTGGTTTATATATGCTTCATCTATAGCATGATGCCTTCAGGGATCAAGCTTAAATATCTGCTCACTCTTTTTTTAAGAGTGACAAGGCTGCTTTAAAGAAAAAAAGCAGTTTACAGGAGATGAAGTGCAGAAGTTAAATACTTCAGTTTACTTGCTGGGACCCAATTAAATGATGAACATTAATATGAAAAACTGAATGCCAAGAAATGCATTATAATGTCTTTTGGGAAAACTGCCAGCCAAGCTAATTACTCCATTGATACAACACCCTTAAGAGTTTGCCCGGTAACGCTATTCAGGGATCTGGGAACATATGTAGACAGTAATCTGGTCTTTGATCAATATGTGGCCAAGTTAGTAAGAAAATCATTCTATGTCACTCACCTTATAAGTAAGGACATGGCATCCATGTACATGGAAGTCATAATGCCACTTTATTCGGCTCTTATTAGACCCGTCATTGAGAATAATGCCCCCTTCGGCAAGCACTTGACCAGACATATGCAACAGCTGGAATGCACACAAAGGTTTCCTTACTACGAGAATCCAGGATATAAACTTATTGTCTTATATAGACTGCCTTAAACCCCCACCTCTATACTTGGCCTCCTACAAGTTACTGAGAGCAATCAATGCCTGCCATACAAGACATCCTGAAATCCAGGTCTGATGGACTTTCCACAAAATGCATAACATCAGAACCACTAGATCCAAAGTTTTAAATTTTGCTTTTGACATAAATAAGACATGTCAAGACAAATATATGTCTCAGAGGTTCCCCATTCTCTGGAACAGGCTCCCCATTCATGTAAAGCACAGTCCATCCCTAACCCTATTTATGCGTAATCTTGACCAAGGGATGGGAAATCAGAAATTCAGCCTGGGTCTCTTCCCATATTTGTGATAGTTTGGGCATTACTGTCTGTCTCTGTCTAACATACCCCCCCACACACACATACATACACACACACACACACACACACACACACACACACACACACAACCTCTAGAAATTCCCTAAATAACATACCTCCTCCTTATAAATGCCCATGATACATAGTGACACAGTTGGGTCAGGTTGCATAGCTAGGTTTATAAAGACCCTGGTAGTCATTAGCTTAGTATATACCTGGGATCGTATAAAAGCAGCAGCACTCTTTAGAACTGAGCAACAGTATTCTGCACTGTTTGATCCAGCACCAGAGGTTCCCCCAAAAGTTTGTGTTAAAAATAGGTCAAGCAAATCCTTCATGTACAAAATGGCTGTGTTCATCAAAACAGTATAACTGAAGAGAGAATGAGTTGTAGAAGTAAAATGTCCAGTTTGTCTTTTAAAATCAAGCCACATATATGACATTAAAATGAAAACAAAAATAAAAACATGAGATATTTATAATATAGCAGTAGTCTCCTCTCTCGACCATCTTATCCAAGTTAAGAGGTTACATCAATCCTTATTTTTATGACTGTTTTTTCATAATAGCCACTGTAAAGAACAATTACTAATGCTGTTCTTAACTTCAGTGGTTTTGAAAATCGGAGTAAAATGTGTTGTATTACATTACATGAAATAAACACAACTACTACAGGAGCTTTGAAATGCATATCAAACTAAAAAGTAAAAACACCAAGACAAATGTAACCATTACTAGTATTAAATTAAGGTGTCATCTGGACTCTTCCGTCAGTACAGTATTTTAAAAAAAATCTGCATTCTAGAGGCTGCAGGCACTTTCTGCAATAAACAGTTTGTTTTCATCCTTGACTAGAAAGTGATGACTGACTTTTGATTTACAGAATAACAAAACTGGAGGTGGAATGCCACATCATTTCAAGACAATGCAGAATTCACACAAAACCTTAGGACATGAAAATGCCGTAGACATTGGTTTTAGCCGAAGAATTCTTGACACTGTACTGACAGCACAGCAGTGCTTTGCTTTGGGTTTAGAATGCATTAATAATGTCTTGATCTAAAGCCAAAGAATACCCATTGTGGGCAGCTCAGAATGTACAACCGAGATGATTATTTATTTATTTTTGTTGCCATATGCAGAATGACATAAATTGCCTTGTTTCATGAAGAATGGCAGTGCATTAAAATGCGTTACTTGTCAGATATTTGACATGTTAATATAAAATATTACAAAGCATAGTTGAAGCAAGTATGTTACAAAAGCTGTTTAAGTGTATCAAAACAAAGGGTGCTACTTCTACAGATAATGCATGAAGCAAGAAGCTTTCTTCAGGCATGTAAAGGAAAGCAATTAAAATATCAGTTTACCCTAAGTTTGGGCCCCAAATAAAATAAATACTATTCCTAAAAGTTCTGATTGCAGAGGTTTCATACATTGTCCTTTCACCTGGGAGTCTGCCTATATATACATAGGTTCATAGGTGTTTACTAGGCTAACAACCACAAGAACCTTTTTAAGCAGAGCCATGCATCCCAAATCTCTGACAAGCTCTGGTACTCTTGATAAGTGTAAGCATGGGCCTGGGAGATGAAACATTTACAACCATCTTGTGAGGCTGTTATAGCCCTCTCTTTTACTGTTCTAAAATAAAATACTGTTTTTAACCATGATAACAGGGCATGCATGCCTCTGTCACATTTTATTTTTAAGACAACTCCAAAAATATAGAAACAAGTTGCTCAATGTCTTCATCTTGAAAGATACACAAAATGATAAACACATTTTTTTCTAAGGTAGTGAACTTACAGATGAATCGTATTAATGCTGAGTATTTTAACCCATCATTAAAGGCAGGTGTAAGATTAACTTTGTGATTACCTGGTTTGAAGGGAATTCGAGAAGGTGTGTTAAAATGGTTGCCTATGATCTTTTCTTGCAATAACTAAAGCAATCAGCTGACTTGAATGACTTAAAATGAAAGTTTTGATAATCAGAAACTGAATGTTTATTGTGAAATGTAAAGCTGCTTTCAATATCACATCTGTCAATTAGTGGTTTTATTTCCATTCAGTTGCAACAATATTAGGCTTATTATAGAAACATTAGCACACCTTTCAGAAATCAAGTTACCAATTATGTATTCCTAGGAAACAAAATAAAATTCATTTTATCTGTTTGTGCAGGCTGCCACATAAGCTTAAATTGCAACAACCCAGACAGTTTATCAAACTGCTTACATATTGGTGAATTATCCCTGATAGAAGGGCATATTTCCCTTCTCTGTAAAGGGGCAAGCCTTAGTCCTTGTACAGAAATGGCAAGGGCCACAGCACTGGTAACAGCAGATCAAGAGTTCTAGACAGCACACTTGCTGACAATCCTAAAGATCAGCAGACACATTATCTCAGAGAACAAGATACAGGTCAGTTTTTTCCAGCCTGCTGGTATGGATTTACTTCCAAAAGAAGCACTAGCCTGGCCATAGTAGAAATCATACGTTACTTCCTAACTGAAAAAGATATAAAATAACACATTAGTGCAGTCTTTCTTCATACCTCTGAGACTTTTGACAGAGCTGGCCACAGCTTACATAATGCCTGACTTGCTATTGTGAGTACTGTGCCTACACCTCTAAGATGGCCCAGTAACCTTCTTTAAAATAGGATTGAGAGCATTACATTTTGTAGGTTACCTTTTAAAACCAGGGTTATTCTCAACTGTCTTTTCAGGGGTTGGTGTTTGACTCTATATTATTTATCATCTTTTCAGACATTTTGGTTATAATTTTGCAGAATGACAGACCATATAGTGTGTATATATGATTATTTTATCTCCAAAAGAAATCCATTGAACAGGAACTCTTGACTATCCCATAGTAAGCTATGTTTCACTAATTGCACAGGCAAACCATTACTGTCCAAGTAAGTAAAACCTTACTGAAAAGTATATCAATCAGTAAAAGGTAACGATTGCTTCAGAAATGGTGTCACTTAAATATACCCAAGTCTGTAGTTGGAGCAGGACATAAAACACCAGATTCAGATACAAGCTGCTATCATCAGATGGAACAAGACATGTTTATAATGGATTACATGGTGAAGGGAGACTCTATCACCTGGCCTAGCATTCATAGTTCTGTATGATGAACCAACCTCACTTCTTCTTGAGTGACCACTGAGCTACTACTGAGCTAATACTGTCCACCAAGATTCACTTCTACAAATATGAAGCATCATGGTCAACAATAATGTCATCTTTTAAATATTATTAAGTAGAAAACATAAGAAATATGCATTTGTAGACATTTATTCTGGAAAACAAGTGTAATGTGCAATCAATCCACAAGGCAAGAGACTGTGTTCTGCCACCCCCTTACACACACATACAAACACACACACACACACACACACACACACACATGCACAACACACAAACGCAAACACTTTTTAATATTTTTGCCCTGAGTTCACATTACCTTGAAAATGAATGCAATAATAAAGTTCATATATCTTAGTTATTACATAGATTACTGAGGTTGTCTGACATAGTCAGAATATCAGAGTAAGGGGCAGAATGTTCTGCCTTCATGCTGTGGGATGCAGGAAAAGTAGTTGAGCTCACTGGCTTATCATTAGATTGGCACTGTGGACTTATTTTATGCAAAGGAATTCAAGGATGATTCTAAAGAACATAACCTTCCCCATAAAAAGGTAAAATGGGGTTTATGCTGAAAATTTCTACTGTTCCAGAAAACAAACAAAAAATAGATAAAATGAATTTTATTGAACCAATTAATATAGAAAAATGCCTGCTGCCTCTGCTTTTTACTCTTAAGAGGCTGTAACTTAAAGCAAAACATTGCATACTTTTCAGCTGTCCAGATTTTTGCAGAACATTCAAGTTTTATCTCATATTTTGGTCTGTTCTTCATAAAATTTGTGGTTTTCTGGCACTGAGTATTGAAGTCACTAAATAATGACATATATTTCAGCTTCAGACTTCATATCCTTAAGAAAATTTATGCTAACACAAATCCTATTTTTGTAGCAACATTCTCTAAGTTTATAAGAGTGATATTTAGAGTATGTTCCTATTTTGGGGCCTTTGTCCCACCATTATTTTAGGTTTTGTCCAGATTTCTTGAGTTAAGAAGTTGCGAGGTATGAAACATTGTCTATAACTAGTAATAACTGATCAACCCACAGTTACACAATTACAAGTAATGTTTTAAAAATAAAATTAATACAATATCCAGACAGCAGTGTGCCATGTGCTTTGTCTGCAATTCAGTCTTTATACAAGTAAGCTAAAGGAATACTTTTGAGATGCAAAGGGGATATCTAAAAAGATTAAATAAAATGTTGTGATTTTGTTTCAAGATGTATTGGGGTAGGAAAAAGACTATGTTGTTGTCTTTTGGCTTTTCCCAGTTAGGGGTTGCCACAGCGGAACTCCGGTCTGCTAATGATTGGCAGTAGATTTTCATGAACGCTGAGGTGCCAGCTCAACGTTCAGCCTTTAATGAAGGCACGCCCATTTACGCATGTCTTTCGAATGCCCACCCAACTGCGGGGAGGACATGCAGACTCCACACAGAAGGCACTCCCCGCACTCCAGCTGAGAATCGAACGGGAGAACCTCTTGCTGTGAGGCAACAACGCTAATGCTGCACCACCGTTGATTGGGTAGGAAAAAGATTATAATAAAATAATTTCATTTCTAAGTTTATTTTATATTAACTCCATCATTTGTACACATTTAATTTAATTTAAAATTCGGAGGAATACACATTCACACTGTATCTTTCAAAACCATCTCTTCCAACAAAATTATTGTTTTGTCATTCGCAGAGTTCTTCAAAGATTACAATTCTAAAATATCTCATGGAGTTGCTAATTATTATATAGCATATTAAAATTAGATGCAATAAACAATTATTTATGTTCTACAAACATAAAATCAGTTGTTATACAAATATGTTCATCAATGGCTCAGAAATGAATGCAGGAATAAATATTACAGCTATGAAGTGTGTACCTCATGGAGATAGAGGCGTAGATATGTTTCTAGCTGACTGCTAAAAGTAACCATGTGCTAGTTTGTAAACATTGCTGTCACATTTGCAAAATGGTATGAAAGGAATCATAAACAAAATGAGACTAGTTTCTGCAACCAAAACGTGTTTCTGGATACAAACATTTTATTTAGAGAAGACCAACATTTTTCCATAAGATATTTTTCTCCTTAGTTTTGAAAGAGGAACATGGAAAGTACTGATTCTAAAAATGTGATTGTATTATACAATTTAGCATGTTCTTCATTCTCACTGATGTAATAACCTATGGGTAGTATCTTGCCAAGGATAACAGCATCTGGCCAGCTTGCCAAAGCTCTAACTCCCTGGCTTCTGAAAGGTTGCACCATTTTTGGAGGGAAGTATTATCAGCAATGAGAGTGAGGTAAATCTTCAGTATTTTTCTGACACCTCAGAGAGAAGCATCACTCTGGCTCCAGAGGAACAGAAATCGGTCAAAAGCTTTTCAGTTGGTCAAAACTGATACATTGCCCTAGTGGCATTGAGGTAACCTCAGATACTGAAATAAGATTATAATGCAAACTGGATCCAATCAATGCAAAGGGAGGGAATGGAATTAGTAATAATGACTTTAGAACACTTAAGCAAGAACTTACAAGTACCATTATATTTATTATTTACTAGGCTGTATAAATATGGGGTGATTCCTCAAGATTGCAGACATGCACTTATTAAACCTGTCTTTAAGGAAAAGGGGAGTAGGACAAACCCAGAGCCATACAGATGCTCAAGTCTACATTCATCTTATAGAAAAATAATGGAAAAGATAATACTGGATAATACTGAATAAATTGTTGTCAGAATTGGAAAGTCTGGGACTTGAAACCATATACCAGCATGCATTTGTTGAAAATCTATTAAAACCTGTAACATGATGTTCTATAACAATATAATAACAGCTACGAATGAAAATTTGTTTTATGATGTAATTTATATAGGTATAACTTCAAAATATGACAGGGTCAGACTCAAAATACTGATCGATAAATTAGAACTACTAGGTATTGATGTGTTCTTGATAAGATAGATAGCTGCATGGCTTACAAATAGAACATGGCAAGTATCATGTAGCAGTTGGACAGGAGAAAATCTTGGTTACAGAGTGTCCCAAGGGGCTCTGTCCTAGTCCCAAACTTGTTTAATTTGTTGCTTTCAGATCTATCATTTTCATCTGAGGTGTTCTACAGTCTATATGCAGATGAGTTGAAATTGGGTAAACTGATGACACGTGTTCAGATAGGGCATGCCTGACAAAGAACTTGACTAAATTGACCATATGGGCACAGGAGAATAATATGCTGATAAATACACCAAAAACTAAGCATATGAAATTTGGGAGACATAAACTGAAAAGTGAATATTTACTACAACACACAGTGATTGAAACTGTAGATTCATTTGAGGACCTGGGTATATGGGTAGATCCATCTTTGAGTTTTTCTATTCATATCAGCCAATTGGTTAATGATAGCTGTAGAACTATAGGTTGTATAAAAAGATTCATAAGCCTAGCAAATCAGAAACGATGAAGTCATTGTTTGTTTCTTACATTAGACCGAAACTTGAGTTTGGAATAACAATAAGGAGACCTTATAAGAAAACAAGCACCAGTAAATTGGAAAGAGTACAGTGGAAATATACAAAGGGTATCCATGGATGTGAAAATTTAAGTTATTATGAAAGACTAAAATATCTACAGTGTCTCATATCGATATTTGAGGAGACCTTATTCAGGTCTATAGGGCATTTAGAGACAACTACCTCTGGGAATGTCTGGGGTTATCAAAATGTAGTAGTAGACAATCATCAGGCAACCTGTGCAGAGGATTTTATAGGAATGAGAAGTGTACTAATTGGTTCTCTGAGAGAGGAGCTGATGCATGGGATAGACTACCAAATTCCATTAAAGCAAGCACTAGTTAAATACTTTAAAGAACAGCCCAGGTGCTTATTATGGGAATAAGTGTTTTGATATATTGGCAGGATAGAAGGGCATTAATGCCCATGCTTGAAATATTTGTATGTATGTATGTAAACTTCTTGCCTAACAGAAAAGACTGTTTTTGTGGGACCCTTTCCACTCATAAATACTTTTTATTGAATATTTATGGTATTATTTCTGATCTACTGTAATATATTGTAAGCTATTTGTGGTATTTCACCTTCAGAATACTGGCTTCTGTAAGGGATTATATGTGCTTCTGTTGAAATTTTTAGTTAATGATGATAAACTGTGTAAAAGTTTGTATAAGAATCCGTCCATTTCTTACAAAAAGGATACAGTTTAAATGATAAACTTGTTAGGCCTTATTTTGTAATGCCTGAGGAGATTTTATTTCCTACTTTGAACATTACGGGAGCTTTTCCATATGGTAACTGCAATGCATGTCAATTTATGGTGCCAGGTTTCAACAGGATTAATAATATTAGTTTCGACATGGTGGGCTCTTTCCCTTGTGTTACTGAGGGCATTGTTTATGCCCTCCGTTGACCTTGCCAGTTGGTATACAAAGGGGAAAGTAAAAGAATGTTCAGGACTAGGCTGCAGGAACACATCAGAGATATAAAAAAACAAAAATTAGAGAGTTATGAAGCGACTCATTTTAAGGAATGTCACAATAGTGACTAAATTATTACAAGCTACTGTTTGGGAAAAGGTATTTATGAAACTAGGGGATGCTGCTATGTTAAAGGATAAATTGTTTAAAGACTCTGTCCTTATATTAAAGTATAATACTCTTGTACCTAATGGCCTTAATTGTGAAGTTAACTGGAGATACTTAATATGAGGGAGGTTCTATTTTATTTTATTGTTTGATTAACCATAATTGTTTTATTGTTTTAGTGTTAAAGGTATTTAAGGGGAACATATTTTTATGTTTAATGACTTCTTGAAGGCTGTATTGGCTGAGGTGCTAAAGTCTTTGGAATAAAATTTTGGAACTGTTGCCAGTGGTTTCTATTCATATTTTCCTTTTTTGGTGGTTTGTGGATTATATATGCTTCTGCTCTCTTTACCTGGCTTATTTTGCATTTTTTTTTGGAAAATTGTGATTTTTTTGGGGAAAATTGTGATTTTTTATAAAAAATATTAAGTACTTGGACTGTGCTTTTATAGTCAAAATGTATTGCCCCCATTACTGTTTTCAACAGAGTTAGAATGTTTTCTCATTTCTGAGCTAATAAATATTCTGTGATATTTCTGACTAAAAGTTTAAGGTCTGATAACAGAATTTTTAGTGTACTTCCTGTGTTTACTAGTATGAGGAAGGAAGTGTGCTTTGTGCCTACTAGTGAATACTCATCTTTACCCAGTGTTACTGAAATTACTGTACCAGTAATCATGTTTCTTTTCTGGCTACAAAATGGATAATAGTCTCGTTCCTGCTTCTTCTATTTTCTTGTACCTAAAAAAAAAAAAGTCAAATTATTGCCTCAGCCTGTGGTCCGTGACTCTGACATGGCCTAAGATGGTTCTACAGACCACTTACCTATTACCTTCACTCCTTGTGGTATAGCTTGTCATAACCACTATGAACCAGGGGTTAGACACATCCTCAGTGGTTGTTCCAGTTCCTGTTACAGGTATGAGAAAAACAAATACTTTATGTACAGGAGTTATCCAGAGAAACAGACCTCTTGCTAGGGACAGTAGGCTATCCCCAGACCATCCTTCCAGTGGGAATATCCCCAGTGAAAGAATGGTCTGTACTTGATACTTCTTCCAGTAGAGATATTCCCAGAAAAATGAAAAAAAGCTTAATTACAGGGCAGATGATCAGATTGTTTCTGCAAGTCAGATGTTATATCTTTGGCTAACAGTGTTTTACAAGCAGTCAGTTCTGGGGTTTGTTAGCCTTTTCACGGTTCTAATGCAGGTATTAACAGAAAACAGAGGATGGGGATTCTGACAGAGTAAGGTGTCATCATCTTTGGGAATCCTTCGCTAGAATTCTGGGACTTCAGATAGTGAACCTGAAGTAAATCCTAGATTTTTTTTTCCCCTTGCTGAGACTATTGCTAGATTCAGGAATGTTTTTGTTTCGGAATAAACAGGGGCTCCCCCAGAAATGAGCAGATGTTATTATCTGTTAGAGGATGGGTATTGTAATTCTGCACTTATTCCTCTCATTTTGCCAGCTCTTGAAGACACTTTTGAAGCTGTTTACAAGGCTCTTGACTCACTGGCTGCAGTTCCAAAGAAAAGTTGATAAGCGGTATTGTGTCTCTCCAGATTATGAATGTTTCTATTTTCAACTGTCATCTGACCCTGTTGCAATAACTTCAGCAGCAACAGCTAACAAGAAATGCTTGGCTTCCCAGTACTCTCTGATAAGAAGAAGAAGGGCAAGTGGGTTAGACAAAACAAGGTAAGAGACTGTTTGCTTCAACTACATTAGTCTTTATAATCTTAAATTATCAGGGCTGTATGCAGATGTTTGTGTTAAGATGTGCTTATAATTTGAATGAATTTGCTGCTTCATTGTTTCCAGAAGACAGGTCATATTTGAATCAGATTATTTCTAACCTGACACAAGCTTCTAAACATGCTCTGAGAAGTGTGAATGATTGTGCTGACACTGTGACTAGAGCTTCTGTTTCTTCTGCGGTGTTGAGAAGATTTGTTTTGTTGTCTTTCTGATTATTTGAAGACTGAAATTTTTAATTCTTCACTTAGCACAGATCTGGTATTTGGGCCTGTGGCTACAAAGACCCTGAAACAGTGGAATGAAAGAGGTAAACTGATGCATGGAGTCCCTAAGATTTTTCAGGTACCCAGCTTTTATCCTAACAAGGCCACTTCTCAGTCCTTTGGAGGTCAGAACAAATAGAAACCCAAGCAGGCCCGCAAGAGAAAATGACAGGAGGATAACTCTTCCAAACCAAATAAAAGAAGTAACTTTCCCAAAAAGAGTCAAGCTCCAGCTAATGAATGACTATGCTGAGAATCTGATTACTTTATCCACACCTCCTGTGCCTATTTTCCTACCTCGCTCAAAATGAATGACTCTTACCCCTTAGCCTGTAGTCAGACAATTTCATACAGATAGGTGTTGAAGGTGATTCAGGAATGATTCACTTTATACTAGACTAATTACTCCAATGAACTCAAAAAAAATCCTGCTAATAAATTGCTCAGCACCCTGCTGCTCTATTTTTATTCTTTTTTCATCTGTATCTTTGCTCATAACCGTTTGGACTATACTTAAAGGTCCGATTTTCAAAAAATGGGATACCACAAATCACCACCCTTTGACCCTTAGCCATCCTTCACATACTCTTGTGTAATTTTCTTTAGTTGATTTCCATGTTTTGGTCTTTTTTATGTTCTCTGTTCTCTCACTGTCTATCTCTAGAAATTCGATTGGATCCTTTTTTGTTGGAATAACTTTAAATCATAAATCATTATTACATTACATACATGGCTGCTCAATTAGTTTTAGTCCTAAGAAGAAAGAGAAGATCTAAATTTGCTCCAAAGTTAATACACTTACACTTCTTCTTTCTTGATTTAATGATTTAATTCAGGTTTTTAGTTTTAATTCCAATATTTTAGTTTAATTAATTACTGTTTATGTTACTTTTTCTTCTGAGGGTTGCTGTTGTTTGTTTTTTGTTTTTGATTTTTATTAGTATACTGTTTATTTTATTTATTTATAACTAACTTGGTTCTTATCTTATTGTATTAAAACAAAATTGTCAATAAAAATTTTTTTTTGAAAAAAAAAAGGAATGATTCACTTTGAAGTGGGTGGACTCCTATTCCTTTCAAGTGAACTCCTTCACATCCTCCAAACCAGACAGACCTGTTTCCACCAGTGCTACAATGCAAGTTAGAAGTGTGTGTGTGTGTGTGTGTGTGTGTGTGTGTGTGTGTGTGTGTGTGTGTGTGCATGCGTGCATGTGTGCGTGCGTGCGTGTGTGTGTGTGTGTGTGTGTGTGTGTGTGTGTGTGTGTGTGTGTGTGTGTATGTGTGTGTGTGCGCATGTGGGGTGGTCATACAACTAGTAACTACAAATCACATGGGTAAATGTTTTTATTCCAGGATATTTTTTGGTATTATACCATTGTGTTATATTAACACTAGATCTTAAAGATGCCTATCATATACTCATCTCTCACAGTTTCAGGAAATTTGTAAGGTTTGTTGTATCTGGATCACATTTTCAATACTCCACATTACACTTTGGGCTCTCCACTTTCCATAGAGTGCTCACAAAGTATCTAGCCCCAGAGGTAGCTTACTGCAGATTGCTGGACATCCAAATTTTTTTTCCTTATTCAGGTGACTTGTTTTTTTTCTGCTGAATCTTCTCCCAGATGTCCAGCATCCTTAGCAAAGGTGTCCAGCCACCAGTCACATCTGGGATTTACTCAAACCTACAAAAATCTTGTTTCATACCATCTCATAAAATTATGTTTTTGGGTTGTCTGATATAGTCCCTCAAGAAAAAGTCTTCTTTCCAAAAGCAAAGGTAATTGTTTACCAGCAGACCTTTCTAAGTTTTTATGAACAGCTTCAGGCTCCGGCAAGAGAATTTCCAAGGATTCTAGGCTTCATGGCATCCACTATCCTCATGATACCATTTGCCAAATAACACATGAGAAAAATCTAATGGTACCTAAACAAATTCTTGGACCCTGTATTCATGTGATTACCTTTTGGCCCAGACAAAATTTGTTCTCCCTTCTTATGGAATTAGCCAAGGGCAATTACCACAAGCTTCCCCACGTACTGGATTTTCTCACACAGCACAAGAAGAGTTTGATACACTCTGATCAATTGACGACAACTAATGGCCTGAATGATTCAATTTTAATACCTTTTAGGCACCTTTTTCTTAATGATGCATAGAAGGTACTAAAGATGGAAAGAAAACCTGCTACTAGAAAGTTTTATGTTGGCAAATGGAAGAGATTTTCTGGTTGGTGCCTTGCCAATCACAGGGTTCTTGAAAGGGAAGTAGCACCTCTGATTCTCAAACATTTTTGTGAGCTACTTAAAGATGGCTTATCTTATGCTTCCCTCAAGGTACATCTTACAGCCTTCTGAACTTGTCTGCCTGTGGATCGCCCTCTTTCCTCTTTCAGAAACTTTTGACCTCAAACATAGGAGTGTTGCACAAGACCCACTCGCAAGCAAATTCATCCTCCTTGGAATATCAGTTTAGTTCTATAAATACTGACCATAACTCTCTTTGAAATGGCCCTATCAGGCTGACTTACAGTTCAGTAGTCGGAAAACTGTTTTACTTACTGCCCTGACATCTGAAGGCAAGTATCTGAGTCGCAAGCTCTTATGGAGGGTGAATCCAGTCTTGTTTTCTAAGGAGATAGGGTCGTATTACACATTAATCCTTCATTCATATATAAAGTTGTTTCTGAGTTTACCTTGAATCAAGTTATCAATCTCTCAGTTTCCATTCTAGAGCCAAAAAACAAGGGACAGCAGATTCCACATACATTGGATGTGCACAGGCAGTTCTGGTGCTACCTTGACTGAACCAAGTTCTTTTGGAAGACTAAGTAGCTGCTTGTTTCCAATGCTGGGACTAGAAAGGCCAACCGATATCTAAACACACTGTATCCAGATGGTTGTCCTTTTCTATTGTTATTTGCTATTCCCACCATGATGTCACTATTTCAGGCAAAGTTGAGGCACATTCTACCAGGGCCTTGTCCTCTTCATTGCCTACTGGAAAGGAGTGGACTGTAGAAGTAATCTAGAAGCAGCAACTTGGTCCTTTGTTCACACCTACACAAATTACTGCAAGAAGGATTCCTTTTCTAAGACCAGGACAGGTTTGCAAAGACCATTCTCCAGGTGCTTCTGGACACTTATCCTCCCTCCTCCCAGGTAAGGTAAGCTTTGGAAATCTACCCATAGTCTACTGGAGCAGTGAGAATGAAGAACACAGTACATTTCTGTAAGCCCTTCTTATCCATAACAGCAAATGTGCAAATTTCTTCACTGCTGCAGTAGCTGCACCCACCCACCATCCACATCTGTAGACAGTTGAGGTGGGACACATTCACCTTTGTTATGGTTGCTATTGTTGGTGTTTGGATGATTTTTATTATTATTGATTGTTGGTTCAGGATGAGACTTCCTTCCTTTCTCAGGGCAGTAAAATCCTGAAGATTTATTCCACTTTGGTTGCTGATATACTTGCCTCCAAAAAGTGTGCAGACTATTACTAGCCAGGGGAGTGAGTGAGATAGAGAGGAACTTTGTCAAACTGGCCAGGTGCTGTGTCCTTGACAGGACACTACTTATAGGCTACTGCAGCAGTGAATAAATCTGAAAATCATACATACAAGGTTCATAGGTAGGTACTAGGCTATTGGCCCGAGCACCTATGTAAGCCTAGCCAACAAGGTTCCCTGTCTTACGCCACCCAAGAAAGTTATTTTCCTGTGCCACTGTCGAGCAGAGGCAAAAAAGTGATCCCCGGGGTGTATTTTCTATTTCCCATCCACTCATCAAGATTTTTCTTGAAGACTGCTAATGAAGAACTTTGCTTGACATAGATGGGTAGCCTGTTCCAGAGTATAGGAAGTCTCTGGGACAGGAATCTATCTCTCCAGCTTGTCCTGTTTATTGTGGTGAGATGGTTTAGGTCCCTAGAGAGTGTAGCTCAGAGGGACTGAGATTTCTTTAGGTGTAGCATGTCCAACAGCTCTGGGTTTGACATAGCTTTATATGTTAGGCAGAGATCACCTCGGAGTAGGTGATATGCTGTGGAGTAAAGCTGGAGTTTTTTGAGACGATCAGTGTAGGTCATCTGCTCGAGGCCAGTAATCCTCTTTGTGAGGTACTAATGTAGCCTTTCTAGCTGCTGCAGATGTCTTGTGAGGTCTATTCCAAAAGGGGCATTGTACTCTATAATGGGTGTAATGAGTGTCGAGTAGAGGGGAACAATTACCTCTTTTTTCCTGGATGAGAACCCTTTTATGATGAAGTGTGCCACGTAGAAGGACTTCCTGACTACTGTGGTGATGTGACTGTCAAAGGACAGACTACTTTCTACCTGGGTCCCAAGATCTCTTATCACACATTCGGTGTTAAGTAGACTGCTGTCTATGTAGTAGATCATGGGTACAGAGTTTTTACCAAAGGGGATGAGAATGCACTTTTTGGCATTGAGCTTGAGGCCATGGCTCTGACACCAGGCATCTGTCTCAGCGAGGCCCTTCTGTAGGATTTCCACATCATTTGGGGACTTGACTATGGTTCCTAGTTTGCAGTCATCTGTGAACTTCATTAGCCAGAGGCCTTCTGTATTAGCCTGTAGTTTAGAGAAGTAGATACCAAACAGGAGAGGTCCCAGGACTGAACCCTGTGGTACTCCACTTGTCACTGGTTTGAGGTCAGATTTGGAGTGTGCAACTTTTACAGTGTGGGTTGTGTCAGTGAGCCAATTGGCAACCCATCTTGTGATATAGGGATTTATACCTAGCTTAGTGAGTTTAGCTATAATTCCAGAATGGGGGATGGTGTTGAAAGCCTTGGCGAGGTCAAGATAGGCTGTGTGAACTACCTTACTCTCATCTACGTCTTTGGTGACTGCCTCAAAGAAGTAGATCAGGTTCAGGAGGCATGATCTGCCTTTCACAAACCTGAACTGGGTGGGATCCAGAGTTTGGAGGTTACCAATGTCTTTGTTTATGAGTTCCATGATGATACGCTCCATGGCCTTGCAGACCAAGCTCATTAGGCTAATGGGCCGGTAGTTCCCAGGATCAGTGGTGGCTCCACCTTTGTGGAGTGGGATAACTGTTGCTGTACGCCATTCAGTGGGCACAAAGCCTGATGTGAGGCTATGATTGAACATGGTACTTAGGTGGGGAGCCAGTTCGTTCTGAAGTTCATGTAAAATGCAGCCTGGGATGTTGTCTTGTCCCATGGATGCTGTGTTTCTGGCTTTAGAGAGTGCAGCTTTTACCCGCGTAGTTGTGATTACAGGGACTCTGCATTCTTCCTGTATAGATATGGGCCATTTAGGGGGTGTGGGGGGGGTAAAGTTAGCACTGAATCTGCCAGGATGTTGGCAATATCAGTTGGTTCTGTAATTTTCGTGCCATTGTGCTGTAACTCACAGCAGATCTGGGTGTTGACATTGAGATTCTTGACATAGCTATAGAATGCTTTGTGGTTGTACTTAGAATCAGTGTCGATTTGGTTTTTATAGCTAGCTTTGGAGGATCTTATAAGGGATCTCAGCCTCTTACTGAGGCTGACCAGGGAGCTCCTCCACTCATGGGATTTTACTCTCTTTTCGCAACAGTTTCTTCCATTTGTTGCACAGTTTGTTTATGGCAGGGGACCACCAGTTTGGCTTCCTTTTTCTGGAGGATAGCGTCTTTGTTCTGTTTGGGATAGCACGATCCATACACTTGTGTAAGTGTTTATAGAGTGCATTTGTGTAGGATTCAGCAGTCGTAACTGTATTGTCCATCTGCATGGCTGTCATGAAGTTCACCACTTCTGTCTTAAGAAGCATGAAGTTGGCTTTGGAGAAATTTTTTACCATGGCTTCTTTAATGGGGGGTGGGGCGGGATGTGGATATCAAGGGTGATTAGCTTATGGTCAGATCGGACCAACGAAGAGTTGACTTCAGGTGTGGAACTCATGCTGGTAATGACTAGGTCTAGGATATTGTTGCCCCTGGTGGGGGTGTGGATAAGTTGATCCAGGGAATTAGAGTTTATGAATTCCAGAAAACTGTGTGTGAAGGAGTTGGTACATGAATACTTTTCCCAGTTAATGGTGGGGTAGTTGAAATCACCCATTATTAGGGTGTTTGGTTGAACCCTAATATTTTTCAGTACATCAAGAAAAGAGGAGTGGGAATCCTGGGGCATAGTGGGGGATCTGTAGCAAGCTACAATTTGGATTGCAGTTTTGCCCAGAGTTAGTTGCACTTAGAAAACCTCAGATGCATTATGCTGAGCAACTAGCCTGGAGGTGTGGATATCTTTAATGAATATGGACACACCTCCACCTTTGGTGTTCAGGTCCAGGTTATATGGCCGAAAAGTGTGGTACGAGTTATAGCCTGGTAGTGCAGGAGTGCTCTCTGGAGCATTGAACCAGGTCTCAGTCACTGCACAGATATCGATGTTCTCCATTTTAAGGAGTGCTTCGAGTGAGTGCATTTTGAGATTTAGACTTCTAGCATTGAGTAGCATTACCCTCAGTTTTTGCTTGCCTGTTCCTGTTACGGTGGTGAAAAAATAGGTACTGCTGTAAAATGGACAGTTTACCCTAACATTTTATGAATGTCATTTCACTTGTAATTTGTTTATTAGTCTTGTTGTTGTTTGTCTTTCGGCTTTTTCCCAGTAAGGGGTCGCCACAGCGGAACTCCGGTCCACTAATGATTGGCAGTAGATTTTTACGAAACGCCGAGGTGCCAGCTCAATGCCCAACCTTCAACGATGGCATGCCCATTTACGCACACATGTCTTTCGAACGCTACCCAACCAAGGGAAGGACATGCAGACTCCACATAGAAGCCCTGCCAAGCCAAGCCGAGAATTGAACGGGAGAACCTCTTGCTGTGAGGTACCACCGCGGAATACTTTTTATTGTTTATTAGTCTAATGGTGATAATTTCACTTGTGACTAGAAAAAGATTTCACAGCAAAAGTATTACATTTAGCTGTCATAGATTTTTGGTATCTGGAAGAGATGGGTCATCTGCATACATTTGCACAGAATGTTCAATTCTTTGCTTAATATTTTTGGTCTGTTTTTCATAAAATTTGTAATTTTCTGACATGTCACTGAGGATTGAAATCACTGAATAACATTTGAATTTTAGACTTCATATCCTTCAGAAAAAAAATTCTGTTATTCTAGAACTTTTGAAGTTTATAAGAGCAATATTTAAAAGCTGTCCCTATTTTTCAACCTTTCTTCTCCCATTATTTTAGGCTTTGCTTGGATTTCTTGTGCTAACAGGTTGAGAGGAAGGATCATCTGCTGTGTGCATAGATGTCTCCTTCCAAGAGGATACAGCTCTTCTTTCAAAGAGGGTCAGTTGGAAACAACTTATAAACACCAATAATACAAAGGCCATCAGCCTGGCTCTGTCGTATAAACTGATAAAGCCCTGCCTATGACGCAGGCAACTTGAGTTCAGTTAGTGGCTAAGGCACTGGAACATAATGCTGGCTTATCCACGTTGAGTGGGCTGCACTGACTCACTGTAGTGCAGCCACTTTTCATTAGAAGGAACCTTTCATGTAATAATTGTGAAGATGTGCAGATGGTCCCTGCCAAATCATGTACATGGTAGCCTTTGTGGGGTATGTGCAGGATGACACATGCCCTCAGGGGAAGGCATTACATCCTTCACACCTGTGAGCATGCACATAGCCACCCTAGGGATGGGTTATGCCACAAAATAATAATACCTTGATGGCTGTTTAGATGGCAGTTTCCTAGTCATGCTGATGAAAGCTGGGTCTTGTTCATTGTAGGAGACCATACTTTTGGCACAAAACCCAGACTTTTCTATTTTTTCTCTATACTATTTTTTTATGAATACTAAATATATCTACATTTCACATAATCTCAGTATACTACTATAATAATATCAGTTTTACTTTACATCAGCAACTCAAATGTTGCTTCTGTTAATCTCCCCAGCAACCCATTACTTCATTCACAACCTACCTCCACAATCATTGTCCACAAGCATTCCTCCATTGTAAATTAACAGCCCATATATACATTTAACAGGTATATAACTGCTCAGACAATCTGTGAGTCTTAGTAAACTTGTAATTGTAAATAGGAAGTTATAGTTAACCTCTAAATAAACTGAATCTAACTAGTACCTAGGAAACATTTAAGACAACCAAAGCTACACACTTATCACGTTTCCCTCCATAAAAGAGAAGCTGTCTCTTCTGTGCTTCTTTACAACTGTCAGTCTTTATTCTCAGTTCCCCCTGCAGCTCTTAATTCAGAAGCTGCCAATGTGTATCCAGTCTCCAATGGAATATTAAGATAGTCACAATACCTCAGTAACTCTACTACCCCACTGTGCATTACAGTAAAACCCTAAATAACTGGGTAAATAGAAACATATCATGAATAATTATATAAAACTGATTACTGTTATGAACATTTAGTAATATATATTGAAATATACCATACACAATTATGTCAAATTGTATTATTGCGATGAATTGTTAGCAAATTACTGTACATGGACTATTCAATCTTTACAACTCTGGGAGATCATACTTTTATCATGTAGCTATTTCTACAGTGTAAAACTTTTATTTCTATGAGAAATGAACTGATACAGTCATAATCATTTCAAATTATCTATACAATAGTTGGAGATGCAAACCATCTCATCCGCAACCATTTCACAATTATTTATTTAATAGTCCTTTAATTGTTATTTCTGTAAGAAAGAGTGCATATTTCACTTTTGAGCCTACACTGCTTGATCCATCATCTCTGCTCTGCCCTTATCTGTCACTACTTATTGAATTATCACACTTAGCATTCCTTCTTCCCCTTCTGTTTGATGCTTTACCTCCTTTAGATGCCATCTTAAAGCATACTAAATTGTTTTATTCCCCATAAGTCCATCACATCACCTTTCCACTCCTTTACTAATACTCTCTTATTTCCTGTATCTACCAGCAACACCTCTGTTCCTTCTTCTAATTCATCACTTTTACTTTCCACTCCATAAAGGTAGATGGCCCAGAAGAAGTCAAGCTGCTTCTAACATGGCTCACCATACATGCTGCACATGTGCTTCCTTCCTTTTCCACCTGGACTGACATTCTTTACCACTGTGAAGACATCTGCAATGCAAATGCAACATTGGCTTCACAAACTCCACTCTCTTCATGAATCTCCACGTTTCTGCTGAACCTCACTGTCACACAATCTGTGGTCTTCCCCCTCTCATCTCCTCTGCATACCTACCACCGCCATCTCCCTGTCCTCCTCCTCTTCTAAGACCCCATATGCACAATCTATTCTATGTTTCTTAATCCTTCTTCATTCGTTAAATGCTTTTCCTTTAATAATAGCCTCTCCAGCTACTCTTATGTTCTCTTCTCCTCTACTCTCTCTTCTACTATGCTCCTAATCAGCCTTCCACAAAATTGCCAGTCCCACCTCTTCACTCCAAACTCCTCCTGTGGTTCCTAAAATTCCATAAATCACCAGTACCACCCCCTTCTCAGTTTCTTATAACTTCTGGAATATTGTCTACCTGCTCGATCCCTTTACTCCTCCACTCTCCCACCTTTACATTACCCTTTTTTTTCTTACTCCGCATATCAAGAACCCTAATGATGAACTCACTTCAAGCACCGCACCCTCATGACTCTCATTTTTTTTATTTTTTCCATGTCTTTTGGGTGTCTAATATCATGATGGGAATGGACCCCATTCCTAAGTCAAAGTATGATTGAAGTATATGAAATTAATATTGTTTCATTCTTTGATGTCAGCCAGAAGTGCTCTTCGCAGCACCCACAATGTGCCCAGTAATGACTCCTGCAATTCATATGGGGTTGCATGTATTGGTAACATTCCACATTGCTCTTGTTTCTACCTGCAAATCCTGATATGTTATTATTTTGTGACTGTCAGTACGCAAGACACTGTATTCACTGGATGTGGCAATTTCAATGATCAATGCTACTTTTGTCTTCTTTTCATGGACCACTATATCCAGTTTTCTAGCACCTATCTTTTCCACTGTTGGTAATGGGTGATGCCATGTGATATAGACTTCATCATTTTCTATAATGCTTTGTTGCTCATGTTTCCAGTGTTTATCAGCCACTCCAATACCATAATGTTTGCACAATCCTCAGTGCAACAGTCTTGCCACATTATTATGCCTTTCAGTATACAGTCCTTCTGCCATTAGTATGTCACAACCGGCAACAAGGTGTGCAATTGTTTCCAATTCTGTTTTACAGAACCTACATTTGTCTGTTCCTCCCACATATTCAGTGGACTTTGTAAACCAATGTGTACGTAGCCCACTATCTTGGGTTGCCATTATTAACCTTTCATCTCTTGGTTTGAATTTGCCTGTCCATAACCATTCCTGTTTTGATCCTGATCAACATGAGGTTCTTCCAGAAGTTTTTTATACTTGCAACTATATTTATGCATTGTCTACATTTTTTTGCCTTCTCATCTGGTCCTTCACCTTATGTTCTTTTTTTTGTTTTTTGGCACATTCAGTTGCTATCTGATTTTTATCTACTTCTGGTTTGATTTTGATTCCTGCTTGACATTGATATACTTCTGCTAAATTAAGCAGAGAAGTCATCTTATATTTATTCTCCTCATGCTTCAAAACTTTCACTATGTTTGGATCTTGTGAGTTCAGTGTGGAATCCTACAACTGCAGATCTAAACATGTAGTCAATTTCAAGGAGGCCCATCCTTCCTTCGGAACGGGAAATATATAATATTGGTATGCACTGATTTTTATAAATCATTTAGTGAGCATAAAGCATCCTTCTAGTTTTCCTGTCTAATCTATCCAACACATTTTGGGGCCAGTCAATCACTCCAAAACTGTAAGTTAAGACAGGAAGAGCAAATTGGTTTATACTTGGATTTTGTTCCTAAATGTCAATGCTGTTTTCAGGATAAATTTAAGTGTTCCAAAGTATTCCTTACTAAGTTTTATTCACATTTGTTCATGTTTTATTGTTGATCCTTCAATTCCCAGATATTTATACACTCCCTCTTGCTCAATTTCTTTTATATCACATTCTTGTCTCAAACTGATTTTTTTTTTTTTGCTGCTGCAGTTTTCCTGCTTTAAAGGTTGCTTTTCCACATTTATCAAGACCAAATGACATTCTTGTATCATCTGAAAAAATTTTGACAACTTGCACTTGTGATTTCAGTTCCTCATCTGATGAGCTATACAGTTTTAAATCATTGACAAAGAGAAGGTGAAAGTCTTTACACTTTGTTGTTTTCAAGGAGCGAAATTATAATAGACAGCTTAATGGGTTAAGGGCAAAGCAGAATAGCAGCAGTGACAGAGTCCTCCTGGAATATCCCCCTTTGAATTTTTATCCCTGGAATAATAATTAGCCTTTATCATGTCAGAGTAACCAGATGAAGCCTGTTTTTTGTAGGTGAAAGCGCTTAGTAATAAAATCTTAGTTATATACTGACTACATGTGCTCACTGTACTGCTTCACTTCTACTTTTCGTGGAGATGTCTCTGTCTTTGGTTGGATTTATTTATGGGTTTGTTTGAAAAATTATATATATATAAATAATTTTTTATTACATGTGTTATAAAATAGTTTAGGTTCATTGATGATTTAATTTTTATCTGCAAGAGAGGTTTAGAAACAGTAACTGAATTTATTGAGGAATTACACCACAATAGGTTTGGAAATTGTTTTGATGGGTTACAGAAAGGCAACAAAGTAAATTATTTAGATATAATAGTGGAAGGTATGAATGATGGCAAAATTAAGACAAGAATTCATAGAAAGTTTCAACATCAAAATCATATATTGCATGGGGGGAGTTGCCACCCCCCACATACCATGGAATCCATACCATATGGGGAATTTTTAAGAGTAACTAGATTATGAACTACCCCTCCATTAACTGGGAAAACTACTCATGTACCAATACACTTGCCCAACATTTCCTGGAATTCATAAATTCCAATGCCCTGGAACAGCTCGTTCTTACCCCCACTAGAGGTAGCAGCATCCTTGACCTGGTCATTACTAACATAGGCGACCATTGCTCTACACCTATTGTCAACTCCTCCCTGGTTAGATCTGACCACAAACTAATCACCTTGGAAACACACATCCCTCCCATCCCACCCCCGCAAAGGTTAACCACCTTGAAAAGCTTCTCCAAAACTAACTCTGGACTCCTAAAAACAGAGGTGGCTAACTTCATGGTACCCATGCAAATGGAGAGTAGTTACATGACCACTGAATCATACACCAGTGCACTGTACAAACACATACACAAATGCATGGATCTCGCCATACCCAATAGAACCAAGATGCTCTCCTCCAAAAATAGGAAGCCAATCTGGTGGTCCCCTGTCATAAACAAACTCTACAACAGAAGGAGGAAACTGATAAGGTGAAGTCCCAAGACTGGAAAAACTCCCTTATCAGCCTCAACAAAAAGTTGAGATCCTTCATCAAATCCTCTAAAGCTAGCTATGAAAACATAATTGCAACAGATAGTAAAGACAACCACAAGGCCTTGTAGAGTTATGTAAAGAATCTCCATGGCAGCACCCAGATTTGCTCTGAGCTACTGCACAATGGTACCTCTTATACCGAGCCAACAGATATTGCCAATATACTGGCTGACAGATTCAGTGCCAACTTTACCCCTCTCTCCCCTCCCAAAGGACCTATCACATTAACAGTAGATTGCCAGGCACCCAGCATTACTGCTGCACAGGTTAAAACAGCACTGTCCAAGGCCAAGAATACAGCTTCTATGGGACCTGACAGTATCCCTGGCTGTCTTCTACATGAGCTACAGAGTGAACTGGCACCTCACCTGTGTGCCCTGTTCAGTCACAGCCTCACCTCAGGCTTTGTCCCTACCGAATGGCGCACTGCTACAGTCATCCCTCTCCACAAAGGCGGAGGGACTACAGAGCCTGGGAACTATTGCCCCATTAGCCTAACGAGTCTGATAGGCAAAGCTATGGGGCACATCATCATGGACCTAATAAACAAGGATATAGGGAATCTCCAAACTCTGGATCCCACACAGTTTGATTTTGTGAAGGGTAGATCATATCTGCTCAACTTGGTCAACTTCTTTGAGTCAGTCACCAGAGCTGTGGATGAAGACAAGGTGGTTCACACAGCCTACCTTGATCTGGCCAAGGCCTTTGATACCATTCCCCACTCAGGAATCATATAAAAATTCAGTAAGCTAGGCTATCACCTATATCACTAGGTGGGTTGCAAACTGGCTCACAGATAGAACCCACAGTGTGAAAGTAGCTGACTCCAAGTCAGACTGCCAACCAGTCACGAGTGGAGTCCCACAGGGTTCGGTCCTGGGTCCTCTCCTGTTTGGTATACACTTCTCGGAAGTCCAGGCCAACACAAAGGGACTCTGGCTGACAAAAGTTCGCATGCGATTGCAAGTTGGGAGCTATTAACTGCCCAAGTGATGTTGACATCCTACAGAAAGGCCTCACTGAGACCAACGATTGGGGTCAGAACCATGGCCTTAAGCTCAGTGCCAAAAAATGTGTTGTCATCCCCTTTGGGAAAAACCCATTTCCCATGAATTACCACATCAATGGTAGTCCACTGAACACAGAAGGCATTTTAAGAGATCTGGGAACACAGGTTGACAGCACTCTATCTTTCGACCACCACATTGCCACTGTGGTCAGAAAGTCCTTCTATGTGGCACATCTCATTACTAAGGGTTTTGCATCCAGGAAGAAAGAGGTCATTATCTCCCTCTATTCTTCCCTCATTAGGCCAATCATCGAGTACAATGCCCCATTTGGCATGTACCTCACTAGACACCTGCAACAACTAGAGAGGCCACAAAAGTACCTCACAAAGAGGATTCTAGGCCTTAAACACTTTTCCTATATGTACAGACACAAAAAACTCAAACTATTCTGTCTAATATCGCCTACTTAGAGGTGGTCTCTGCTTGATTTACAAAGCCATGTCTGACCCAGCTCTGTTAGAAATGCCACAACTAAAGAAATCCCAATCCCTCTGAACCACATGCTCCAGAGACCTCAACCTCATTACCACAATCAACAAAACATGCTGGAGGGACAGGTTCATAACCCAGAGACTGCCCATACTATGGAATAGACTTCCCATACATGTCAAACAGAGCACCTCACTGGCCCTCTTCAAGAGAAATCTTGATGAGTGGTTGGGAAATAAAAAATTCTCCCCGGGGATCACTCCAGTGGGTCTACTTGACAGAGGCACTGGGAACTAAGGTCGGGTGGCATGATGCCAGGATAATCCTATGGGCTAGGCTTATAAAGGCTCCAGGGGCATTAGCCTAGTACACACATATGAACCTATGAACCTATGAGGAAGAATGTCAGTGGGAGATGGATAGAACTGTTAAAATGTTTCAAAACAGAGGATATGAAAGTTAAATTATTTGGGAAGGTGTTAGAAAGGTTACTGCTGGACATAATACCACTCATTTGCTATTAAACAAAGATAATAGAAAGGTTAGTAAAAGGAATGTCTCTAATGAGTTTATTTATTTTATCACTAAATACACATTATTTTCAGAAAAATTTAGCAGTTTGATTAAATATTGTTGGGATATTTTGAGAAGAGATAATAGTCTAGAATACCTTTATTCTAAAATATTGAGAATTTCTCATATGAGGGGTAGAAATATCAAAGGTTTTCTTGTACATGGTAGGTTCCATATGCCTATGATAACTAGAAATAGTACGGTGGGGAGAAGGGGCACCACCCCATGTTGTAGATGTACAGGGTGTCAGTGAGTGGTGCGAAGTTTTAAGCATATTAATAGTATCAGATTTCAGGAACCAGGGCTTTATAGTTGCGAAACAGAAGGGGTAATCTATGGGCTTAAATTCCCATGTAAACAATTTTATATAGGGGAAACAAAGAGAAGTTTTGCAGTCAGGATTAAAGAACATGTTAGGGATATTAGAAAGGGTAGTGAGGTAAATCCAGTTGCCGTACATTTTCAAGAGTTTCATGATAGTGACCCTTCGGGACTACAGGCAACTGTTTTAGATCAGGTACAAAAAGAATATCTATCTTCTCGGGATATAAAAAACAAGCTACATAAAAAGGAATCTATTTTAATTTTGAAGTTTAACATTCTTTTCCCCACAGGTCTTAATAGAGAGTGCAATTGGAAATGTTTCCTTTAGTGGGAGATATTCCTTAATGAATTTATTGTTTAATTACTTAATTGTTTTATTGCTAAGATATGTATATAAGAAGTGTGTAGTCAGTGGGAATGTTACTCTGTAAAGGCTTGGTTGAGCTGAGGTGCTAGGAGAAATTTCAATTGTTTATTGTTTTTGTAATAAAATCTCTAATTTTATCATTGGCCTTCTCATTTTTAGTGCTTCGTTGGAGTCCACTTTATCATCTTTATGGCTCTTTTTTTGGACTATCGTTTTTTGTGATTTTTGTGGACTGGTACTTTCTTCTACAATGGGGGGGGGGCATCCTCTCCCTGGGCCTGGCCTGGCCCCATTGTAGGAATGTTTCGGTATTTTGAGGATTCTACGCAGTCATTTCTTCCATTCCTGGAAACAGTGTGCCTTCCAGGATTGGGCACTTTTTTATCCTGGGACTTGTGCACCCAGCTATCTTTCTTCATTTTTGACCTAATTCTTTCCATGATATATGCTATATAAATACAGTCTATATATCAGTGTTGTCTTAGTGAGATATTATGAAAAATAGGGTCCAGCTCAAGAAGGTACTCACCAAGACTTGAGGATGAATTCGGTTTCAGCAATACTACTCTCCTTTGCTTGCTGACTTATCATCTCTCCATTCGGAAATCTCATTATACGAGTAACCCTATGTATCTTCCCATTGCATACAATTCAAACTGTTCATGACTTCATTTTCACTTCATATGCTATTGATTCATGTGGATCTTTACAAGCCTAGACCAGCATTCTCATGAAGTTTTTATCCCTCTTAATTTAAGTATGAATAACCTAGAGCTAAGTAAAACATTTACATGTTTCCATAATCATAAGAGACAACGTTGTTAAACTGGGGTAAATTTATCAATTTCTCATCCATTTGTCCAAATTCTGTATGAGTACAGTAAGGGATGTAGTCTGTTTTATTCCTCTGTGTTTTGAACACTATTTTGTAGCTATCTTAACCTGTCCTCTAGTCCAAACATTTTCATCTTTTTTTCAGTATATACTATTCCTGTACTCCATTATCCAACCTCTCTATGTCACTTGTATTCCTGTCCATTTTCTGAACATCATCTCAGATCATCATCAACACTTTCTGCTAAAACTTGCTTCATAACTTCTTGTGACCATTTAATGTTATGGCTTCTCCTGTTGTGTCTCTGATTCCAATTTCGTACCCATTCTCCTTCCATGACCACCTATCAGTCCAACATAACAAAAATATGATCTGATAATTCAATTTTCTTTGTATCAGTCCTCTTTAATTCCCCCCTTTTACCCTGTATCCCAAAATGTATATATATATATATATAAACTACCTGCCTATTGTGAAAAAGTGTTTCCTCCGCCTAATTCTTTGTACCTTCACAAATATGCCAGTCCATGACTATTCATCTCCTCTTCTAAGGCCTGCTAACAGCTTCTGTGAACTGCAGCTTCCTATATAATCTGTCCTTGTTCATACCTAATACCAGATTGAAATCCTCCCATATTGGTACTCTATCTTCCCTCTGCTTAATGTCGAACAGTTTTGTAAAACAATTCTTCACTATATCTTTCATATCTCCATTTGGATTACAGAATATATCCATCCGTACTGCCTTACAATCCCTCCTGCAAGTACTAAATACCCCCTACCTTTATCAGCTATTACATTATCTAGCCAATTCCACAGATGTATTTATTTTGCAATTTTTCCTATGATTTGTTTTTCTCCTCCTCTACATGTAATCACCTTTATCTACTTGACTGTCTTCATCAGCTTTAATATCTCTTTCATTCTCAGCTTCAGTTCCTGCAGTATAAGAATATCAGCCTGTCTCTCTCTTACTGTCCTGCATATTGTTTTGCCTTCTGCTGGACTCTGCACACCTGCCACAGTCCAGTTGACAAAAAGTAATCCCCTCACCCCAGCAATTTTTTCTCCCCTGCTTCATAAAGTATAGGTCCAAAGGATCCTTCAGCAGATCTTTCTTCATCTGCATCTATCACCCCTGCCAGAAAGAAAACTCATTTTATCTTGCCAACCCCAGGTTGACACACTTGATTCAGTAACCCCATAGCTGCAATGCACTATTACACCTAACCTCATGACAACTTTTATTTCCAGCATCATAGAGTCCTTAAATATTACTCATTAAACATTGTGCTCACTATACCCCCTTAGCATATACTAACAAACTATTTACTCTATATTTTCTTCATGTATATTTGTTCTATAGTCCAGAGAGTAACCCAGTTTCCATAAATACTCATGCACTATGAAAGCTGTAACAGATCCTACACACTTAGATGTATTATAAAACCCACAGTTTGTCTGGTGCCCTAGCCAGTACTTAGAGAGGCCCCCGAATACTTATATCATGTAAGACACTTCTAAGCAACTTTGCCATTCAGCCCAGGATTCCCAGTATGCATTGCTCCATTCTTCACCCTTTGTAGAGCTATGAAAAGAAATTGTTAGCAAAATTTAAAACATTTATCCTAAGCCACTCTCATTATGTACAGCAACCCAATAGAGGTACAACTTTTACCTTAGCACTTTGAATCTTTATATTTAACCAATTTCCAGGATACACTATGCATATTTACACGTATATTTTGACTTCACACAAAACAAGTAATATTAAAATAATAATCCATTTCACACTCACTAAAGGTTGACAGATCAAACAAGTTAAGCAGTTAAGTGTTTACCTTCTTGTGACTTAGGTCCCCCATTTTATTGTAAGCAGAATTAAATTCTTGTCCTGCTGTATGCACTTCAATTAGTCTTAGCACCACAAACTATTAAGTGATAAAAAAGTGAAAGGTATCTGATGATGACAGAATAATTTCACTGGGGTCATACAAGATACACATTCTTCCCTGTTGGCCTCCTCCTGAGCCTTGCAGTGTCTATAAGAATTCCCTTCATTCTGTCCTTATTTTATCCTTCGCCTTCCCCCTTCTTTATCTCCTAATGATATTTATATCACTGTCTCCTCCTTCTCACCACTGCTCACATGCTTTCTCTGCAAACATGAACAGGAACATAGTACTAAAAGAATAGACGTCTTTGGCAATATTGAGCAGCCTTTCCTCCACTCTTCTCCTTTTTTTAATTATCTGCTCAGATTTTATCAGCAGCCACGTGACATCTCCTCAAATCGTCCCTTTACAATTGATCTTGTCCATTCCTGTACTACACATTTTCAAACTCTTCCACCCAGCATCTTCCTAGCCTCTCTGTTTTTTCCACTCTCACATTATCTCCTCTTCCTACATATATTTCCAAAAATTCCTTCATGCTCCCTAGGTCACCTCCAGTTTGCTGCATTTCATCTTTGTCCTTTGTCCTTTAATGAAGATGAAAAGCAGATCTCTATCTACTGATTTTTGCCTCCTCCCTGATCAGTGTAGCATTCATGTTTTCCCAAAGACTCTTGCAGCCCGATTCATTAGAAGTGAAAGAAGATGTCACTGTCCATTCACATGCAAAGTGTCCTGCATTATGCACCTCCCTGAGAGGGTTCCTTCTATATACTTGCCCCTCCTTTCCCAGTAATGCCTTAACCTACTACCACTTCCATATCTCTAGGGCACAACTCTATTTATTAACTCTTGCGAGGTTGCAGTATTGGGTGCCTTAGTCTAAACAGCCTAGTCATGAATCTTAGTCTGAAACCACCATTTAAGTCTATTCTTACCACTTTCTTATGTGCATGCATTTGGGTTTACCTTCATATTGTCGATCACAGATGACCGAACTGCCATATCACTGAACTGTTTCCGCAAAACCAGAACCGCAAAAACATTTGAATATCAAAAAAACCTCAAATTCTGACATTTCCGACCACGCCACACCTACAAACAAGTGCTAACATGGGTCAAAAAGGGGGCAAGATTTTGCGGTTCAGAAATTCGGTATTTGAGGTTTTGTTAAGTCGGAGTTCTGTGTTTGTGGAAATGGGTTCGACATTCCAGGCGTGGAAATTATGAAGGTAAACCTATGCATTGTGTGCCTATGTGAGCAGATATATATATATATATATATATATATATATATGATTTATTCATCTGACATTTGTTTACCAGAAAAGTCAGACTGAGCATGAATCCCATTTTCTGTGGAGCCTCAAGGAGAAAATCTATATTTGTGTTTATTAACTGAGTAAGAACATTAGTACGGACTAGAAAGGTGTGTGTGTGGCATCTCTAAAATAATCTAAAACAACATAAGATCGGTCAAACTATTGGCAACAAAACATCTAAACAGAAAAACATATGAAAATAAAATACAGAAAAAAAATCTAACCACATTCAAATTCAGTGTACCTACACCCCTTCCTAATTAAGTATATCATCTCTGAGGTCACCCAACAGTGGGGAAGGGCATAATCCCCTCCCAAGTATAACTTCTATTTAGTCAATATTTTGTGTTTAGATATTTTGCACTTTAGATATTTTCCTGTTAATATTTATACTGTCAGTTTTACATCATTTTAGGTACTTGTGTATGTGTGTGTGTACATATATATATATATATATATATATATATATATATATATATATATATATATATATATATACATAGGTGTATGTGTTTATTATACAAGGTAGAAGAGATCCTTTTCAGGTTCAGTCTGGGTACAGAAAAAGCAAGAATATTTGAATAAGCAAGGTGACACTGAGACTATCAAATAATATGAAAAGAGAAACAGTGAGCAATGCAACAATAATCCACAGATTAATAGAAGAAATCAAACAATAATGAGTAATTACAGTAACCAGTGGACAGCATATAATAAATGCCAAGAGCAACTCATGTTCGCAGAAACAGGAATCAAGTAATGTTTACATTTTATTTGAGTAATGGAATAGTGTCATCTGTCTATTTATATATGAGACAGGAATTAGGCTGACTTTCAGTAAAGATGACATCTATTTAGTCAATACAATTTAGTCAGATAAAAATATGCTCAACAGGTATTTCGGAAAGGGAGATCATTACGGTGAAGGTGCAGCAATTAAAACCAACAATAAGAGAATCAAACAAAAAGTGCACGACAACTGACAGCAACCAATTTAATAAAAATATTTAAAACACAAAAATTAAGCATTTTCGCGATACAGAAATCGCTTCATCAAACAAAGTAACAACACACACCATCATACTAATATACTGATTAGACTCTAACATCATTTCCTGCAAAATCAATCAAGAAAATCCTATAAACAGACTTAAAAATGCCATAAAAACTAAAAAAATACATTAACTCAGCATACAAAAATGCAGTTGCTACTGACATAAATACATAGTACAATCAAATTATCTAAAAAATATACGTAACTGCTGACCAAGCCAACATCAATGTGGGAGTGGCCAAGCTTTCAAAGCTGGTATTAAAGAAGCAGTTCATTTAAGCCTGGAAACGTATCTGCTTATAAAGAAAGGATCCAGGCTTGTTCTCTAGCTTCCGTTCATACCTTTCAACCTCTTAGTACAAGAAATCTGGACAAAGCCCGACACAATGGGGGTACAAAGGCCCAAAAATATGGACATACTTTAAATATTGCTCTTATAAACTTAGAAAGTTGCTAGAGTAACAGGGTTTATTTTAACATACATTTCCTGAAGGCTTTGAAGTCTGAAACTCCAATGTACATCATTATTTAGTGACTTTAATCCTCAGATCATCCTAGTGATTTGCCATAAAACCACACATTTTATGAGGAACATGCCAAAAATATGAGTAAAAAAATCTGGATATTCTGTGAAAATCTGTAATGTTGAGAGGTATGCTTCCGTTCTATTTCTAAGATCATCACCCCAATACTAGCTTCTTTAACTTCTAAAACTAAAAACTTAAAACCACGATGACCACCTTCTCTTTTGATATATCTTGCTAAAGCATTCTTATTCTTTCCATTCTTGATATCTGTAAAATGTTCAAGTATCTGCTCCTTAAAGGAGCGATTGGTCTTTCCAATACAGAAAGCATAACATACTGTACAAAATGAGACATAAAGTATATCTTTGGTGGTACAGTCAGCATAAAATGTACATTCAACAGAGAAGCCTAACATGGGGTGCTTGAACATCATACCAGGTTGTATAAGGCTACATGTACTACATCTCCGACAGGGATAGACTCCTTGTCGTTGGGACCTAGGTATATTAATGTTGACCTCTTTCCTAATTAGGTGCAGAGTTATTCATGATAAAGCATACTTCTGATTGTATGCTATGCAAAATGGTATAGAGTTGAATCATTTGGCGGTGTCACCATTTTGCTAGCATTTAAGTGGAGAAATACACAGTAGAATACATTGAGCTTGGAAAGATACTTTCTGTGCTACTTTAGCTGGATTTGGCTTGTATAGCATATATTTTTCATTTTGACAATTGTGGTCACACATCAGACAGCTAATAGAGTATTTGACAAGTTTGCCAGGAACAGTAATATGACCCAATGATCAATTGTGCTCAAAAATTAAGGTTCTAAACAAATTCCATGCATTTGCATTTCTTTCTATGTCACACGTACCGAGAAGGTTATTAATTTCATCACAGAAGTACATTATGTCCAACAGTGGCAGCTGGTGACTTCAAAGAAAGGGTGGGGGGGTGGGGGGGCTGCAGGAAGTAACTGAATAGACAAGGCAAATTGGAATGTGGGTGGGGACTGTAACATCACATATCAATGTATATTACCTGTAGCAAACAATAGACATGGTTAGTCATTTTCATCCACAAACTGCCTCAGGACCCACGCATTATAGCCACTTCTTTGAATATATACATCTCAGATATCTGCCTGCAATCAATAAGACCTCACCAGTGTTCTTCACCCTATCCTAGCCCATCAGCACCTACATAATTTCTTTCTTTCTTGTATGTTCACAGTTTTTCTTCCTTTTTATCCTCGCACTGCACTTCTTTCCTACACTCTTGCTTTTCCTCCTCCTCTCACACCACCACTAACTACAGTTTCTCCTCTGTCCATTCATCTTCCTGCTCATTTCCATAATTTCTCCTTTCATGTCTCTCTTATTATTTTTAAGCTACATTCTACTTGTCTGTCTGTAAATTATTACTAAAGTCAAAGACACACCAGTTTAATATTTTCCCTGTGGCCATCATGCTGTAAATACATTAATTTTTACTGTATATTTCTCTATTTAATGATTAGCCAATTTATATTGAGTTCAATCTTGTTTTTGTATTAAAATGTTATGTTCATGTAAGAAATATTTAAAAATCATGTAAATAAGCTCATGTATAGATATTTTTCCCTGCAGTTATAAATGTACATCATGTGTAATTTCAGTGTGGAGCTTTTCTCCTGGGCCTCAGCTGAAAATGGGTTTTGCCCAGTCAGCAAAGAAATAAATAAACAAAACCTTTCTACCACTCTTTTAATGCACTCTAACCAGCCAAGACTAAAAGTGTGGAGGAAGTAACTTAATTTAGCTCAGGATCGGGGGTCTGCTAAGCACCCAGAAGTCACAGGATTCTAGCTGCAGTGATGCGCATCTTAATATCCTTTTTTATAATGTTTTTCACTAGTGATGGTCCAAACACAAATAATAAGTAAAGAAAGTTACTCATATTTTTCTTTTGTGGAAAAAGTTGTGTCTAAAGCTTATTGTTCAAAGCTAACAAAACAGCAGTTCCAAATAAATGGAGGTTTCAATTGCTTGCAAGGATATATAAAGCCTATCTGAAAATAATGCCTGCATCCCTACCCCCGTAAGAAAACCTAATAACATTCTACATGCCTTTCTGGTATCATATTGGGATGAAAGTAAAATTACAAATGGTCACATGCATACATTATACACCCAAGGAGGAAACCAGAGATTCTAGATAAAACCTGCACACAGACAAGGAGTACATGCAGACTCCACACAAAAGGACACAAAGCCACAAACTCAACCACAAAACCAAGTACTGCAAGACAGCACCTCTGCACTATTGTGACACTGATTGCACACACCCTGGCAAGACTGTCACAGCCTGATCAACAATATGCATACCTAGGAGTTAAATCCACATTTACACTTCTGGTATCAGATGGTAATAAAATGAAAATTAGAACCATTGCCAGCAATATTTTTTAAAAACACACACCAATAATTAATTAGAGCTATTTGTACAATTGTGACTACCAAATGAATGAATAAATTCATAACTAACTGCCACACAGAAATATATCTTATCAGCTCACTGCTGTCAGAATACAGTGTGCAACTCACTACAACTGCACAACACACACACACACACATGGACGAGCGCACACACACACACACACACACACACACACACACACATATGGATGAGCGCGCGCGCACACACACACACACACACACACACACACACACACACACACACACACACCACCACCACCACCACCACCACCACCTCTTACTTAGTTCAAGACACGGGACAATGGACCAAAATCAAGGAAAACTATAGTCCTTATATACATAGATAGCTGTTAGAATACCAGGCTTTGAATTGGCATGCTTTTTCTGAATGCTGTTAAGTCTGAAATTCAAACTTCTGTCATTATTTGTAGGCTGATTGATTTAACAGAAAGAAAATAAACTTTAGAAGAAACATACCAAAATATACAGCAAACAATCAGGGACATTCAGCAAAATCAAAGACAGTTAGCAGCATCTATACTCCTTACACACACACGACCATCAGTTACTTCACCGTGTATGACTTTGCAAATCATAGCTATTTGACGGCTATTATTTATATATACATAGAAAGTTACTAAAATAACAGGCTTTGCTTTAGCTTGCTTTTTCTGGTGCTTATGTCTCAGACTCAAATGTTTATTTACTGACAGCAGTTGTCAATGAATTTACTAAAAAATAAACACAATCATTATGAGGAAGAGACCAAAATATGAAGTAAAAAAATCAAGGACATTGTGCAAATTTGGTTGAGAGCATCTCTGCTTTGCACCCCCCCACCACAGACATACACAGAAGAGACCATCAATTATAGTTACTCGTATGGCTGTGACTGTACATTAGATGTTTAGTTGCAGTCAAATTAATAAACAAATACATAAATTACTGCCAGACTGGAATTTATCTCATCAACTCACTATCGCCAGAATATAATGCGCACTCCATTTCACCCCCCACACACACACAAACACATATACCAGTCAACCTCATAGTTCAAGAATCTCGAAAGATATGCTTAAAAAAATGGTGGACAAAGGACAAAAAATCAGGGTCAGCTGTGACTCTTAACTATTTATTTTTATTTATTTTTTATTTTACATTTATTAACCGGGATAGTCCGACTGGATATATGTCCATTTTCAGCGGAGGCCCGGGGAGAAAAGCTCCTAACAATAACAAAACAAAGTATCATTTATAACACAAAAATTTGGGTAGCATGAAAAAAAAAGTTACTTAAGAACATTGAGAAACACATTTTTTTTTTTTAACATGGAGTCAAAAAAGTTGTCATTTCTAATAGTGTCATGAGAACTACTTCAAAAGTTGTTTGAATAACAGTTTTTGTATTAGTATCCGTTTCCTTAGCGCTAAGTTTGAAAAATCAAATAGTGACTGCACCTCTCACAATGATTTGCCAAAAAAAACAATAAGCTTAACAAGAAACACTCCAAAATATGAGACAAAATCTGAGACAATTGAGAGCTTCTACCCCCCCTCCCCCACATACACAGATCTAATATATCTACACAAATATAACCTCTCTATCTATATGTATATCTTACGAATACAGTTAACTAATGTGGAAAATGAATGAAAAAGTATGATTTTTCTTTTAAATGATCCTTTATCAAATCTTATTTACCTTTCTTTTCTTTTCTGTATGCTGGCAGTAACAGGCAGAGTGCCTGTTTAGAAAATTACCAATAAATAAATAAATAAACAAACACGACCCATATTAATGCCTCTGCACTCCAACCATTAGTTCTTTTGGTTTCATCTCAGACTGCCTCAGGTACCTAATGTAGACTGAGGCAATAGGAATGGCTTTTTGGTACGTCATGCAGCAGCCCAGTGACATCATTATTGAGTGACATTTCTATCAACAAACTAATAGATTGGTAAAATAACCCTAATGCTGGGATATTTTAAAACAGCCTGGCTAATAAATTAAGGACATTTTCTCTCTGTCTCTTTCTATTCCCCAATCTCACAACTCTGCATATGTTTGAAGTTCTAATTGCGTGGAGTTCTGAAGAGCTGAGAAATCAAGTCAGACTAATAAATTAAAAGTAATAGTCGGCTCAGCAGCCATTACCAAATGCCTCCTCTATTGGCCAAGCTGTTTTCTCAGATTCTGCACCGTAAAACTTCTGCTTACAGCCTAAGTAAGCCTTGTTGACTTGTAGCTGAGGGAAAACTGTTAGGTGTAGAAGTCTTCTTTAAACTTTGCCAATAATGAAAGCAAAGGCAAAAAGGCCTCAGGCCTTTGCACCCCTTGACAGTAAACTCCATTGAAGTTCAGATCAAGCAGGGCCACTCCCATCCCTGTCACAGGAGATCACAAGGCCTGTCACCTCAGCTGTGTTTCCCACCTCCCCAATAAGTTTCTTCCACCCTTCTATGTGTTCTGTGTCCCACCTGGTTTGTGTTGACTTGTGTTATTGTTTGTCCTGTGTAAATGATAATGACAATGACCCATAGCATCCCACATTCTGTGTTGGACTTGGGTGATGTCTGATGCAGGGTCTGTCAAGACCATGCTCTAAGAAGCATAGTCATATGATAAAACAGCACACATCAAGTTTAGCCCCTGTGACATTGTCACTTTATGATTGTTATGACCCATAGCTGTTCACAGGATGTTACTGCTTTGCCAGCACCACCATGTACTGGGCCTCTTCCTATCAGGGAAGGTTTTTCGTGTGTGTGTGTGTGTGTGTGTGTGTGTGTGTGTGTGTGTGTGTGTGTGTGTGAGAGTGATGCATTTATACTTCACTATCCTCTACTGTTGCTGTCATGCCCAGGGCAGTTACTAATGGAGTATTTCTATGTGGCTAATGAGCTTGTTTAACTATTATCATATTTGGCAAGATGGCACAGACTACAACCCGCTTGCTGTCTATGTCAGGGAAATGTTGCAGTGCCCCACTAAATGTATCAAGGCAGCAGAAGCATGCCTTCAATGCACAAAGGACATACTTCATACCATTCCAGATCTCTTCGCGTGTGGAAATGTGTTGCATTTCGGCCACAGCATTGGGACTCTGGACAGGAATTTTGAGGCAGGGAGTATCCAGCATCATCTGCAACACAGAAGATATAATATTTTTTTTGTGGAGGTTAGTGACTACCGAAACAGTTTCTGTATCAGCAAACATTTATTTTATGCAATGAGCCTACAATTACCAACCAGATGGCCAGCTGGGAAGTCACCTCACTGGAAGAGATGACACAAGTTAGATGTATACCAAATATGAGAATCACGATAAATGCCATGGTGCTGCACACCTCGGAGGAGTATCCCTTAGCAATGCACACTACCTGGCAGTTCAGAGAATGGTAGCGCTTTTACTTCCTACTATAATCTTGTGAGTAGGGAAGAAATGGGGCCTTTATTGCTACATGTGTGCAATCTATGTCACTGAGTACCTCAGAAAGGTGTATGTTGTTATAGAAACTATATATGCTTGTGCTTCACTCCTGTACTGTCATAGGAAATCAGATATGTTTTTACATGTATAACAGCATTACATATCTTGTTAAGTATTCATAAGACAGAAACCTACAATATACTCCTTTATGTTCCTATCTACTCATAACTGATCAATTATTTGCTGAGCAGGTATATCATGGTTTATCTGCAGTCTAAATCTTCATTGGTTCCAAGGTCCTCCAGAACATACAACCAGACCAACAGCAGCTATAGCAAGAGCAAGTAAGTGATGCTGAGCCCAGATTACTGCCTCTCCAAGCATATCCCTGACAGCAGCTCTGAGATGATCCAGGCACTGCTTGTCTGTGTAATGTTGCTCAGTGCTGTGTGCAAGCTACTCCGTATCAAACTATGAAGCTCCATACTCGTTCACCTGTGTACATTTGCATGTCATTGCTGCTTCATCTGGATGTGTGACTTCCTTTACATCTCTTTATGTAGTCATTTACATGCACTACATAATGCACAGTGCAGACCATATGTGCTGTAGTATTTTAAATGTCAAAAGAACGGCATGTACAAAAGTAAGTAGCACTGCCCCCTGGAGGAGCGTGACAATATTCTTATAGAGGATGGGTGTAAACTGTTATTGACACTGTCCCCCATCAAAGCTTATACCTCAACACTGCCTCGTGAAATAATTAACAAGGGGGTACACACTGCATAGAAAGCAGGATGCACATTGTGCACATGGTTAGAGGTGCCGTGGTGCTAGATTTTACCTGTAGTATGGCATATGTCATGAATTACTCATGCCAGGACACTTCTGCACCCACAAGCAAAGTTTTCTAAAATATGTTATTTCAGACAAATTGTAGTCCTGTAAGGTTAGAAGGGGCCGACTTCCACAAACAGGGTGACTTTCCTCTTTCACAATTGGGAATCTCACAATATGCATGTATTGGCTTACAGACAGTACATTTGAATGTTTCAGTCAGATTTATTCATCTGTACAGCATATATAGCATAATCTCAACAGGAACAAACAACATATTGTGCTCAGTGATGTTTGAACTGATATGGCTCTTCCTAGGTCAGATTCCTGCTATGCTGTCCATCTGCTTCAACATCCTTCCTCAAGCAAATTCATTATGGCTTAATTCAGACATAGAACATTGTGGACAGGTGATACAGGCATTTGGGTATCATCCTGTAGGACAGCCATGTGTAGTGAGCCATGTATTTTATATTGTCCTACCTGACCAGCCCACCAAAGATGGCACATACTGAGTACTGCACTTTGGTTAGCAGCCTACACAATTACTCAGGTTAGAGTACATTTTGTACATCCTGTTAAATAAGGATATTGAGTCAGTGCTGGAATGTATTAAATGTGCTGCATGCTTTATCAACTTGTGTTTTGGTACAGCAAGCACCCCATATGATAGGGAAAACAGGCATTCTTACATGCTGATTATGCCATTCCCTAAGAACACTTATCAGAGTACAACATTTGTTGTAGTGCTTTTCACTTCTGCCCATTTGTGCTATAGGTATTGGGGTGTGCCCCTTTGGCAGATACTGTCTGCACTCCTCTTGCTACCCCTGTAACTGTATAGCCAAATCCTGTCTGCTGCAGATTCCACCAGGTTGTGGCACATGCTGTGAGACCTGCAGCAGTAAGATTGGTTATACAGCTCAGGATGACATAGAAGCATTGAATATATATGAAGATACCACAATGCTCCCACCATTAGCCTTTCCTCCATATAATGAATGCAGCCAAGTCACATGACTCATGCCCTGGACTACTTAGCACATTTAAAGCTACAGTGCATCATGCATCTAATATGGGATAACCCCTTCTTACTAGAATAGAAAGTAAGAATTCTCTGTTAATTAGCTACAGTAATGCATTGCAGAATGAAGCTATGCTATGAATAAACTAGTAAATTATGGCAGCATCAGTCAAATAAGTACTATTACACTGAACCAAGTTAAGAACTAATCAGTTTTGAAATCTGCTTGGTTTCTTTGCAGGTCTGCCGTATCTAGTTTAATAATTACTACAGTCTTTACCTTTGTAAGATTACACAGCTGTCAAGTATCGACACTGTTGGTGATATCTTCATTATTTCTCAAATTATATACATCTGTCATATGTTTAGACATAGATTCAGGACAAATTTAGTAGCTGAATGTATAGTCATTGTAAGACTTCCCAAAGATAGTCACATCTTCTTGTCTCTCATTATGTGACACTATTTCTGGAACCTGTTCTGCCAAAATCAATAAATGTCTGCAAATTCATTTATAGAGCTGCATGTGCATATTGAGCTAGGGGTGGCACAATGGCACAGTGGATAGCATTGTCACCTTATAGCAAGATGTTCTCCGGTACGATTCTCTGACAGGGTACCTTCTGTGCAGAATCTTCATGGCATGCCTGTGTTTGTGTGGGTTTTCTCCTACTTTCAAAAGGCCTGCAGTAGGTCGATTGGACACTCTAAATTGGCCATAGATGTGAATGTGTGTGCTAGTGTGTGGCATGAAAGAGCAACCAAGGTAGGACTAGCCAACTGGAGTGTGAACACTGACTTTTGATGGCTGGATGTGCATAATGAGCAACTACTGTGCTTTCAGCTTGCAGTTTCTGCCTAAAACTCTGATTCATGATGATTGTAACTCACTCTCTTTCCCATTGAGTCAAGAGCTTCTTTATGGTATTATCATTGTACTGTTTAAATTTCATCTGTCTTCTCTGTAGAACTCTCTGGAACTAATGAAGAACATGTTGATGGACATAGCAGTGGCTTGGGCAGTGTGAATGTAGCAGCTGCACTGGCACTTAGCTATAGAAGATATGCCAATCAATGCTGTCAAGGCAGTAGTGCTTTGGTGGCTGGCAAGAAATGCAGTGTAGGAAATCACATTACTGGGAGATTGCACGGGATGTAATTTAAACTTACTACAGCTTTGTTGATGGTGGCATCAGCATCATTCTATTCATTCTCCCCACCAACATTTGAGCTAGTCCAAGTCCATGTCATGTAGTGGGTGTGCTTCTATATCCCAAGAAAGACAAGTAACAATTAGTTTATTTGGCTGGCAACTCACTATTCTTCAGTATATTTTTAAATATTTGAATCATATTTTCAACTTTATCATTGGATTGGGGTAATCTTTGACCAGATGTGTTGTGCTCAAACCCCTATTCTCTGCCAAAGGATTTGAATTCTTGCACATGAATAAAGTATTAATTTCTGACATAACCTGATCCATCATGCCATGTCATCAGCATATTTATCACGGCACTGGTGTAGTATTGCAACTATTTCTGGATAGTTGGAATAATAATCAACAGAAAGAAAAAAAAGTTGAGACAATGCCCTGTTTTATCCACGACTGTCAAGGAATTTCAAATGGAGCTAATTCTTATTTCTAATTTTGATTTGTAAACATGCCACACAGACCAAAACCTTACACCATTTGCTCTACTTGCTGTCCTCAGTCCTGTTTAGGCTCCTGGGGGTGATCTTTTCTTAGGAAAGACCCCAAACCTTTCCAGCTGCTTTGCCTTAATAGAACCAGTGGCAAAGCAAACACTTGCACTTGCTCTAGGGTCTTAAACCTGTGTGCTGCATTAACAATAGCACGGGGCCCCATTTCTGTCATCAGTTACTCTTGTATAGCAAGTCTAGTAGTTCCCTCACAGCCTCCAAAACCAGCTGATTTAACTGAAAGTATCACAAATTGTCACCTTTGATGTGTGGGGAAATCTGTTATAATTGGTGAACACTATCTATATCCCACCAGTGCTGTGTGATGTGCCTGAGTCTGATGTTCTCCTGGTCTGTCAGCTTATTAAAAAGTTATGAATGAGTACTAGGGTAGTAAGGGGAAACACTTGCAATCAACAGTAATTTATGTGATTACTAGTGTATGATCAAACAGCTTTTTGCAGGACTTTAGAGTTGGTATATCAATATCTATATGCATGTGTGTGACGGGGTTGGGACGTAAAGAGAAGAGTTGGGTTTTTTTTTTTGCAAAAACATTTATTTCTCTATGTTTCTCTCTGATTTTTTACATCTGAATGCTGCTTGAATTTGGGAGGTTTCACTCACTTGTGATCATATTTCGGTGAGGCAATCACAAATGAATTACATACTTGTCAGGGAGCCCTTCTGAACCTATGAACCTCTTAAGTCAACATAAGTAATGCCTCAAACTCCTCCTTTGCAGTTAGACCTACCTGAGTGAGACCCGTGCAACTTTAGTATCATCTGATTTCTCAACTAAGTGGACATAATAGCATCACTGTTTTAAATGTAAGCCCTTCCATGCACAACAATTCAAAGGTGTAATTGCTGCAGAGCATTGGGCTAACTTATCATGGTAGCTTCTCAGAGAAGTTGAATCTTAGGATCATCTTTAATGGGAGTTTTCCGTTCCTCTAGCTTTTCAGTGGTTATTAGCAAAAATGTCACCCCTTATAAGCCTTCCACTTCTAACTCTGGCAAGTCTTCTTTGCTGAAGGAATGTTGTTCTTGGTCCAAAGTTGTGTTGTGACACTATCTTGTGGTAGAGGATTAGGCATTCATTATTTATTTCACATTGGTTATAGCTATTATATTTTCATTTAATTTACATAAAAGTTACTTAATTTATTGATTCATTATCCATGACTACATATCCACTGTGCCTGATGTATTGGTTCTCAAAGCATCTCCAACTCCTATTACTCCATTACACTGAAATGCAGCTCTACCAGTGCTATGCAAGGCTTCACTAATGAAAGTTTGAAATGTGATTTTTTTTTAGTAAGTAATTCTTATTTCTAATTTTGGTTTGTAAACATGTATTTGATTAACTGCATAGGGGGCAAATAAATTGCAGTTTCTTGATATGAAAAAGATAACCACAGAAAGGCAAGCTTAGTGGTATCTTGAATGACTTGACTAAGGATGTGATCAGCAAGGAATTGTTAAAGGGAGGAATGTTTTTCAGTTTAATTTATGTTGAGGTTGTCAAGGCAAAATACATATTGATTAATTGAAAACAACATTATTAATTCAACCATTTTCTGAATCTTTGAGGGAGGATGTAAATGCAATATGTATGCTATTTAGGAATATAGTTTGCACTCATTCAGGTTCTGCATCAGAAGTACCATATTGTTTTTATTTGACTAATATGGCAGTATCACCAATTAGTCTATATGGCAGGAGACAATGGGGTGATGGGTAATTGCCAGAGATTTACAGAAATGTTCATAGATTTAATCTATGATACTTTACTGAGAAATCCTTTCCTTCATGAGATGAGCACTCTGTCTTATACAACAAACATTCCAATGTCCTTTTCTGCTGCATAAACAGCTCTAGCTACCAGACACTATGGAGTTGTAGATAGATAAGGCAGAGCTCATTTTTTTCGTAGTTGCTCACCTCCATGACCCCATATAATTATTCTGCTTTCTTGACTTGACTGCAGTGACCACCAGTGGCTTTAAGTCCCTGTCCTTGTTAGATCACTTCATCTTTGCCTCTGGGCCATCACTATTAGGACATAATGGTTCATGACCCATGTCCCATCCTTCAAGATGGAATGAGCCTCTTGGCTACTTGGCACTGACACCATGCCACCAAGAAGTAGAACAGATAAGAGGAGAACAATCATATTGTAGTTGGCCAACTGAGAAGGGCCAAGGAGGAAAACCTACCCCTCCATGTGTTCCTTCACTATGTGTGGGCATGCAGTCAGATATTGTCAATGGTTGCCTTTTTTTCTTGGTTCATAGGTTGGTACTAGGCTATCGGTCCTAGGGCATATAAAGTCTAGTCATAACAATTCCCTGGATATTTCTTCCCACAATATTTACTTCCCTGGACCCCTGTCTAGTAGGGCGACTGACGTGATCCCCGGGGTGAATTTCCTATCTCCCATCCCATCGTCAAGGTTCCTTTTGAAGAGGGCCAAGGAGGTGCTCTGCTTGACATGTATGGACAGTCTATTCCAGTATGTGGAGTCTCTGGGTCAGGAAGCTATCCCTCCAGCATGTTTTGTTCATTATGATGACAAGGTTTAGATCCCTAGAGCGTGTGGTTCTGAGGGATTGGGATTTTAAGTGGAGCATGTCCAACAGCTCAGGGTTTGACATGGCCTTGTATGTTAAGCAGAGATCGCCTCTGAGTCGATGATATGCCACAGAGTATAGCTGGAGTTATTTTAGATGGTCAGCATAGGGCATCTGCTTTAGGCCTGTGATATTTTTTTAGTGAGGTGTTTCTGCGGCCTTTCCAGCTGTTGCAGATGTCCTGTGAGGTACATATCAAATGGGGCATTGTACTCAATAATGGGTCTAATGAGGGATGAGTACAGTGGGACAATGACCTCCTTTTTTCTGGATGAAAAGCCCTTAGTGATCTGGTGTGCCACATAGAAGGATTTCCTGACTGTTGTGGCAATGTGGTTATCGAAGGTGAGACCACTGTCCACCTGTGTCCCTAAGTCTCTCATCACACTTTCAGAGTTTAGTGTACTGCCAGCTATGTGGTAATTCATGGGTACATGTTTTTTCTCAAAGGGGATAACTATACATTTCTTGAAATTAAGCTTGAGCTCATGGCTTTGGCACCAAGCATCTGTTTTTGTAAGGCCCTTTTGCAGAATATCCACATCATTTGGGTATTCAATAATGACTCCCAGTTTGCAGTCATCTGCAAACTTTGTTAGCCAGAGTCCCTTAGTGTTGGCCTGTACTAAGCAAGAGCGATCCCAGGAATGAACCCTGAGGTACTTCACTTGCCACTTGTCTGGAGCTGGATTTGGAGTTGGATACTTTTACAGTCTGGGTTCTGTCAGTAAGCCAGTTGGCAACCCATCGAGTGACATAGGGATTTATGCCCAGCTTAGTAAGTTTATCTATGATTCCATAGTGGGGGATGGTGTCAAAGGTCTTGGTGAGGTCCAGATAGGCTGTGTGGACCACCATACCCTCGTCCACAGCTCTGGAGACTGATTCGAAGAAGTCAGTCAGGTTCAGGAGACAAGATCGGACCTTCACGAACCCAAACTGGGTGGGGTCCAGTGTTTGAAGGTTGCCAATGTCTTTGTTTATAAGTTCCATGATAATGCTTTCCATGCCCTTGCAGATCAGGCTCATTAGACTGATGGAACGGTAGTTCCCAGGATCCAAGGTGCATCCCCCCTTGTGGACTGGGATAACTGTAGCTGTGCACCACACAGTGGGTACGAAGCCTGAGGTGAGGCTATGATTAAACATGACACTTAGGTGAGGTGCCAGTTCATTTTGTAGTTCATGTAGTACACAGCCTGGGATGTCATCTGGTCCCATGGATGCTGTATTCTTAGCTTTGGAGAGTGCGGTTTCTACCTGTGTGGCGTGATTACCAGAATTTGGCAATCTTTTGGTATTGAGATGGGCCCTTTAGGGGGTGAGAGGGAGGTGAAGTTGGCACTAAATCGATCTGCAAGGATATTCGCAATATTCTTGGGATCAGTATATTAAATGACATTCTGTTGTAGCTCAGAGCAGATCTGAGCATTGCCATTTAGATTCTTGACATAACTATAGAATGCCTTCTGGTTGTCTTTGAAATCTCTGGCAATTATATTTTTGCAGCTAGCTTTGGAAGATTTTATGGGGAATCTCAGCTTCTTACTGAGGCTGGTAAGGGAGCTTTTTTGCATCCTGGGATTTTCCTCTTTTTCTGCAACAGTTTCTTCCTTCTGTTGTATAGTTTGCTTATGGCAGGGGACCACCAGATTGGCTTCCTTTTTTTTTGGAGGAGAGTGTCTTGGTTCTATTTGGGATGGCACAATTCATGCACGAGTGGATGTGCTCATACAGTGCTTTAGTGAGGAATTCAGCAGTCGAACTTTCAGCTCCCATCTGCATGGGTGTCATGAAGTAAACAGTAGATGTCAACCACAGCGTTCAAATAAAATGGCAATGAAGGCAGCAACCAAGAACCCTTAAACAGTGTAGGCACAAACTCCACGACACACTGTGAGTAAAATAATAGAAATAGATTTATTCCACCACAAAACAGCAAATCTTGAATATTTATTTGGAGTAATTTGGGATTCTAACTAGGACTCTGAAGAAGCCGGTTAAACTGGTGAAAGCGCTTAGTCCAAGTGTTTTTTACTGTTTTCCTTGTCGCTGTTTTGTGGTGGAATAAATCTATTTCTATTATTTTACTCACAGTGTGTCATGGAGTTTGTGCCTACACTGTTTAAGGGTTCTTGGTTGCTGCCTTCATTGCCATTTTATTTGAATGCTGTGGTCGACATCTACTGTTTACTTTGTGGATTCCTGTGTTGGGACCAAAACTTTTTCTATGGGTGTCATGAAGTTTTTTCACTTCTGACTTGAGTAGCATGAAGTTGGCTTTGGAGAAATTTTTTACAGAGGTTTCCTTACTGGGGGGTAGGCGTGGGATGTGGATGTCAAGGGTGATTAGCTTATGGTCAGACCTGACCAATGAGGGGGTGACCACTGGTGTGGAGCATCTATCTCCCATGTTGGTAATGACCAGGTCTAGGATATTGGAGCCCCTGGTGGGACAATGGATTACCTGATTCAGGGCATTGGAATTTATGAATTCCAAGAACTGTTGGGAAAAGGTGTTGGTACCCAAGTAGTTTTCCCAGTTAATGGCAGGGTAGTTGAAATTACCCAGTATTAGGGTGTTTCGTTGTATATTAATATTTTCCAGTATGTTTAGAAAGGTGTAGTGAGAATCTTGGGGCTTGTTGGGGGATCTGTAGCAAGCTACAATTTGGATTGCAGTCTTACCCTAGTGTTAGTTGCACTTGGAAAATTTCAGATGCATCGTGTTGGGCAGTTAGCCTGGAGGTGTGAATATTCTTGGTAAATATGGACACTCCTCCACCTTTAGTGTTTCAGTCTTGGTTTCGTGGCTGAAAAGTGTGGTAAGAGTCATAGCCTGGTATTGCAGGGGTGCTCTCTGGAGCCTTGAACCAGATCTCAGTTACTGCATAGATATCGATGTTCTCCATTTTTAGCAGTGCCTCGAGAGAGTGCATTTTGAGGTTTAGACTTCTAGCATTGAGTAGCATTACCTACAGATTTTGCATGCTTGTATCTGTTATGATGGTGGTGGTGTCCTTTGAACCTTGCAGAGATGGTCTGCACCTGTCGCCCCTGGGATTCAGGTTACTGGCAAAAGCTCTTGCCAACCCTATAGTGCCTTTTATAGGCAATGTCCTGTCATTCAATGTATAAATCGGGGCTTACGGTTGGGGGACATAAAAATAGGTTAGAATTGAGTGAACTGAAACGGATAATAGAGCTGCAGGCTGAGAAGGAACCAGGGTTAAATGACAGGACATCTAATAAACCTTATTTAAAAACGAGATGTCTATAATATTATACACAGCTATACTACTATGGTTTTTATAATTAGTGTTCTCATAAAATGTATTTTAGTAATAGAGTGTTTTTGTACAGGATATGCAAGGATTTGTGAGTTATATTAACTGGGACAATGCATTTTGCCTTTTAAGTGAATTGTATTAATTTAATTATTTAATTGATTAATGGTTTTATAATTGTTTGTTAGTTAGGGTGTATATATAAGTCAGATTTGATGAAATGTATGGTCTGATGAAGCATCTTTGATGTGAAAGCACTAACCGAATTAAATAGTTTTATAGTTCGTGCTGTGTTTCTCCATCTTTCTCATTTTTACTGAAGGGGTAGATCATGCCTGCTCAACCTAGTCGACTTCTTTGAGTCAGTCACCAGAGCTGTGGATGAAGGCAAGGTGTTTCATACAGCCTACCTTGATCTGGCTAAGGCCCTTGATACCATTCCCCACTCAGGAATCATAGAAAAACTCCCTAAGCTAGGCATCAACCCCTATATCACTAGATGGGTTGCAAACTGGCTCACAGATAGAACCCAGAGTGTAAAAGTAGCTGACTCCAAGTCAGACTGCCGACCAGTCATGAGTGGAGTCCCACAGGGTTCAGTCCTGGGTCTTCTCCTGTTTGGTATCTACTTCTCTGAAGTCCAGGCCAATATGAAGGGACTCTGGCTGACAAAGTTCACAGGCAACAGAAAGGCCTCAGTGAGACCAATGACTGGTGTCAGAACCATGGCCTTAAGCTCAATGCCAAAAATGTGTCATCATCCCCTTTGGGAAAAACCTGGTTTCCAGGAATTACCACATCAATGGTAGTCCACTGAGTACAGAAGGTGTTATAAGAGACCGGGTGTCCACAAAGAATCAATAAAGACAGGTTAATACAATCAAAGTAAGCGCTTTCTTCCAAACCAAATGAAAGAACTTCAGACAATTACAAACCATGAAAAGCCAGTATAAATAATTCCAATAAAATGACATCACTTCCCCTAATAACCATTTAAAGACATATTCTCTCCATTAACACTACATATACATTTCTATTAAGCAAATAAGTCGATTTTCACTACCTTTCATACATATTTTAAAACAAGTCACATATAATAACACAAATACTGTACTTTAAAAAGTTTTTAAACATAAAAGTTATCTTTCTAAAGCTTTTAAACGTAAAATACATTTCAGAGAACACTGGTCATTGAGGCCAGAACTGGCAAAGGCATTAACTTTGAGCTGCCAGTAAAGCTCCCTCTTCTCTAAAAGGAGGGGCCAAGGGCCACCTCTGATGTTCTTGCTAACATTTTCGATTATTAAATAGCTGAAAACATGTCCAGGGTTCTGTCGCAGAAGTGATGGGCAAAAGGGAAGGTAAGATAGTAAACAAAATTTGGAAGCTCAGTGCTTCTGCATACTACTAGTATGACAAAATGAACAGCAGGATATCAAGCCTCCATTTGCTTAAGTCATTTACCGTTCTTTTCAAAATCAGAAAACAAGGACAATGAAGACAGAGTGCAAACAGTTGTTATTGTGTAGCATTAACTGTGCTCATATGCACAGGCTGTAGTTTTATTTCAAGTTTAGTTAGATGCATTTCCATAGCAGAGATATATTTACTGTATTGTGCATGATATTTATGTACAACTATACTTCTGGTAAGTCAAAGTCATTTTAGTTCTACACCCTGCATTTCCTGTATGTGATATACTGCATGATTTGTATAATTCTGTATGAGATATTGCTTGCTTTGATCAAAATCAATATAAACATATTTTCTCTCAGTTTAATTACATGTGACATGTTCATTAGAAGGGTTGCTTTTCTGTCAGGTAGGGTTTAGACTAGAACAATGCAAACTGTTTTAATAAGCCACAAGACATAAATGAGTTTGCATGCATGGTATTTAAAGAGTTTTAAATGGACATATCACAATTAATGAATACTGCTACAAGTCAGTAGCAATGCAGCATTCATGATAAGTGAACAGTTGATGATAAAGAAATAAAGACAGTATAAATAAAACCACTATTCTTATTGCAGTGATCCTAAATGTATTGGCAGAAGTAATGCACTTTACAAACGGAGAATGGAAACCATCTTGGGCTGCTTCTGTGGATGGAAAGTGGAAAATATTCTTTTAGAAGTTGATCATTGCTATAAATGTACCAATCAGCACATTCAAAAAGACAATCAGATATCCGCATCTAAATAGCTCATATCAAAATATTCAGTACAAAAAAAATCTAAACCTGCAGATGAATAACACCTATGGAATATTATTCTCTCTCATAATGGCAAACCAAGCTAAATTTTTTTCTTTTAATTGTCACATAACTATTGCAAGATAAAGTATTGATTTGAGCTCAAGCAACAAGCAAAAGGCACTATAGTCCTGAGCAATACACAAATAGGAGGACACAGTCTATATATTCAGAAGAGAAAACAACATGCTCACTACACCCTGGCTATGTACTTTATCCAAATAGTAATAAAAAAATAAAGGTGAAAAAAGCATGCAAAAATAAACAAAAGCCATCCAAATACCCAATAAATGGAGAGCACAAGTACAAAGGTACATGTTCAATGTCACTGACAGAATATTTGACCTTCCTAGAATTTCTTATTTTTTTCTATAGATATGTATGGTAGTGCCTTGGTTTAGCCATATGTTCTGTGGCATATTCCTAACTGTTATTCCCTACACCAGCTAAATACTGACAATACACATATATCCATGTTGCAAAGAGGGTGGTACAATATTACACTGAAATGCTTAGCCTGAGATGAACAACTGAGCTGAGGTTCCCTTCAGTACAGTGAAATTACATAGTACACTACTAAATCCATGAAGCAAATGAACAAACAGGATATAACATATGACATATTGCATATCTCTCTCCCTCTTCAGCACGGCATAGTTAGTAGGCAGACCAGTGCATGCTGTCTTACTGAAATGTCAGCACTCACAATGCCAATTCCTGAAGTGATGAAACAAAAGCCCGAAAATACAGGAGAAGAGAACATCATGTAGATTGCTCTTCTCCTTTAAACGTGTTATGTTGCAGGAGGGCAAGCCCCCCTCCCTCCAAACTTATGTAGACCAAATCTGAGATTACCATACTTCAAAGGAAAGTGAATAGTCTAAGAAACTACAGTCCTTAACCTAGAATATTTAAGTCTGGATTGTCAGTTATTCAGTCTCTACATTCTGGGACTCTGCATTGTGAGTCCCAACATTTCAAATGGTTACCCTAGTGCATACATGCATATAAAATATATTGCTGTCTGTGGGTGAAGGCTGTATCGGTTGAAGGGTATTGATATGACATAAAGTATGTAACATCAAGATGATTTTAGACAGGGATTTAAGGTCCACTTGTGATTTAGTTCTAGGTACTTTTCCCTTGTTCATCATGCAAATAATGTAGATTCATTAGTGGAACGTCTACTATTATTTTAACGCACAATAACAGGATTATAACAGCGAAGGGACATTACACTTGCAAAACTACTAATATAGTTTATTTAGCCCAATGTGGTTCATGTGAGCATTTTTATATTGGTAAAACTATACATGCTTTGAATAAAATAATTTATGAACACAATTTGGCTATAAAGAAAAAAGATATGTCGAACGCATTAGCCAAGCATTCTTTGAATTGCCCTTTATTCAAAAAGTTTTCATTTTCAGTTTTGAAGAGGGTAAATAATGCTCTGCTTAGTGGTGATTTTAAAACTTTTTTAGAGTGCCGAGAAGCAATTTGGCAGATCATGTTAAGTGCTGACCAGCTTCCGGGTCTAAATGACATGATCAACATCAAATGCTTTTTACAGGTACAAAAATTTTAGTATGAGTTTTACATCTATATTTTTATTTTTTTAAGTGTATAGAGATTTATGTACATATACAGTTTTCATTATATTAATAACATTGTTATTACTCATCATTATTTATTAGATGAAACTGGATACATTTTTTCATTGGATGACAATTACATGTGATTTTTTTGAAAGGTATTTAAGTTCTGTTGACTTATTGGGTGTGTTTCTGATGAAGTTAGTAGCATTAAATCGAACGAAAACGTTAAAACAAGATTGTGTTTGTCCGTTTTCTTTCCCTCACCAGCAGGATTCAGTTATTTGGTTGGATTCGTTGTTTTGTTCGTTTTTCAGTTGTATTTTATCGTGTTACTGTTTGGTGATGTTGGGAGAAGATACACAGGACACGCTGCTCAATCTTAGCACCCATTTAATTCCTGAATTGGGTATTAACTTCAGGGAACAGATGTCTGGAGTAATTGTTGGAGCTATTCTTGAAGCCTACGCTAGTCAATTTGGGAACAAGAGCACTGTGAGTGCTCAAACAGGAAGCGTACGTGAAGACGTCTCACTAAAGGGCAACAATGTTGCAAGTCAGAACACCAGTCGGCAGGGAGTAATGGCGTCTCGTGGTAATTTGGTCAGCAGCCAGGGTAATTCTAAAGACGACAACCCTGGGATTCGCACTTATAGTATTTTGAATTTAGTTTTGTCTAACGACAGTAACAACCCTTTTTACATTGGCGACAACCAAACTCAGTCTGGACAAGTGAGTAATTTTGTTGATTCTTCCAGCACTGACATTCATGATAAATGCAAAGATGACATCTTTAAATTAGAAAAACTGAGTTTAAAGTTGGTGTCGCTTCAATTGGAAGTTTTCTACTTACAAGAAAACATAAGGCTTAAATGTGTCCTTCTTGGGTTAAGACTTTTCAAATTTCCTAATTGTGTTACACAAGGTGACGACTTGTATGCTAAATTAGTTGATTTATTCAACAACACGGGTCTACATTTTATGCAGATGCTGGTGGATCATTATTCAGATGAAATGGTTCACCTTAGAGAACAACTATAAACTTTGGACAATAACATTAGGACTTCTGATGCTTTCAATGCCTTCACTTCGTTATATTTGGGCATTGAAGCTAAAATCAACAGACATAGAGCCTCTGTTGTAACCAGAAAGGAGGGGAAACTCAGAAGAGACATTACGGCTTATGCTGCAAACAAGGCGTATTTGGTAAAAACTGTTCACAAGGATTCGCGACAGGATATAAATATTCTTGTTCATTTTCAACAGACTAATAGGGCCAATAACACTGGTGGGGACAGTATTTCGAAAAATAACAACAGCATTGGCTAGGGACATATCAGACAAAATGCCAATAATAGCAGTAACACAGCTTCCCCAGTTTTGGCAATTGTTGATTCCAACACAACGGGTCCTTTTTTGATGGACAGTTCTGGGAACAAAAAGACTCCCAAATGGTCCAACAAAGTACAAACAAGGAACAAGGGCAAGAACAAAGGAAGGAAGAAATACTAGAATTTTCTATTAATGTCTTGAATTTAACGAACATTTTTTTATCTCAGGACATGGTTTCTGTTCTCAAGAAAGGGTTTTCTTTTATTCTGTCTAACACAGTACATCTTCCAAAACTAATAGTAGATTTTAAGTTATATTGTAGGAAGTTAAACTTAAAATACATTTTTGATGGTGTACAAATTTCTGATACACATCAACATACTACTAGGAGGAAAAGTACATATAACCCTTTATTGAACCCTACTTTATCAGTATTTAGCAAATTGTGTGAACAAGATTTCAGAAAACTTGACAATAGACGGCATCAGGGGTCCAACCTTTCTGGGGGAGAGGTTGTTGCTCTTCAGACTATGGCCAATAACAAAGACTGGCGTATTATGAAGGCCGATAAAGGAGGGGCCATTATGGTTATGAACTCTGTTGACTATATTTCAGCCATTCAGACATTATTAGCTGATGAACATTGCTATAAAAAAGTTAACATTGATTTTGTCATTAAGAGTTTTTCCAAATTAGATGCCTGTCTATTTGATTTATTTAGTGAAGGTTGTTTTGATTTTTCAGTTTTTACTTTTTTGCTTACTGTTTGTGCCTTTCGGCTTTTCCTGGTTAGGGGTCGCCACAGCAGAACTCCGGTCTGCTAATGATTGGTACTTGATTTTTACGTGCCGAGTTACCAGCCCTGACACACAACCTTCAACGAAGGTACGCCCATTCACGCATGTCTCCACACAGAAGATGCTCTAGCTGAGAATCGAACCGGACAGCGTCTTACTGTGAGGTGACAACGCTACTGCAGCACCACCACCGCGGAATTGCTACTTTGTTTGGAATACCCAAGGTGTATAAATTGGGTGAACACCTTCCTTTTAGACCTATTGTGCCAGCTGTTTTTTCCAAAAGAGAAACTATTTCGGTTTGGTTAAATGATCTGTTGAATCCAGTTGTACAAAAGTCTAGATTTTATCTTCATGACTCTTGGCACCTTTTAGAACTATTAAAAGATATCCAAGTGGAGGACAACAACATTCATTTTGCTTCCTTGGATGTAGTCTCTCTGTACACTAGCATAGATCAGAAATTAGGTATTGAGTACATGAGAGACTACCTTAGTAAACAAGCCAACTTCAATAGTACTTTAGTCTACACTTGTTGTAGCTTAATGGAGTTGGTGTTAGACAATAATTTTTTTAAGTTTGAAGGTGAACTATTTCAACAAATATCAGGAGTTGCCATGGGTGCACGTGTAGTGCCCAGTTTTGCAAATTTGGTTATGACCACATGGGAAACCAAACTTTTTGGTTACACATCCAATGGCTCACAACATCATTTTTTATAGATGGTACATTGATGATTTGATTTTTCTGTGGAGAGGTGACATTTGTACTTTTTCTACTTTTCTTCAAGACTTGAACTGCGCTACCAACTTTCTAAAATTCACCTTAGGTGGTTTTGGTAGTAGTACAGATTTTTTGGACTTGCATTTGACCATCAATTACAGTAACTGTAATTTTCAAAGCAACATTTACAGAAAATCTACTTTTGTCAACCAGTACTTACACCACAACAGTTTACATCCTTCACATATGAAACGTGGTGTAGTAAAAGGACAGTTCATTAGGCTAAGCCGATTAACCAGTAGAGATGATATTTTCTTTGAGGAGAGTACTAAATTAAAATGTTTCTTCATTGACAGGGGATATGGAATGTGCTGGTTAAATAAGATCATTGGTGAAGTTTTCAAGATGAGGTCCAACACAGCTAGTCCTACTTTGGCATTTTCTGATGAAACTAATTCCAGTTCTGTAGAATTAGTTCATATTACTTTGGATAAATTCAATTTGTCCTTTTCGTTACCCATTACCAACGAGATGACCATCATTAAAGACATTATTCTTAACAACTGGAAAGTAGTATTAGGGAATTCTGAATTGGCCAAGATTTTAGGCTATCATCCAATTTTTAGTTACAAAAAAGTATGTAACATCAAGACGATTTTAGAGAGGGGACCAAGAGATTTAAGGTCCACCTGTGATTTAGTTCTAGGTACTTTCCCTTGTTCATTGTGCAAACAATGTAGATTCATTAGTGGAACGTCTACTATTATTTTAAAGCACAATAACAGGATTATAACAGCAAAGGGACATTACACTTGTAAAACTACTAATATTGTTTATTTAGCCTAATGTGGTTCATGTGAGCATTTTTATATCGGTAAAACTATATGTGCTTTGAATAAAAGAATTTATGAACACAATTTGGCTATAAAGAAAAAAGATATGTCGAACACATTAGCCAAGCATTCTTTGAATTGCCCTTTATTCAAAAAGTTTTCATTTTCAGTATTGGAGAGGGTAAATAATGCTCTGTTTAGTGGTGATTTTAAAACTTTTTTAGAGTGCTGAGAAGCAATTTGGCAGATCATGTTAAGTGCTGACCAGCTTCCGGGTCTAAATGACATGATCAACATCAAATGCTTTTTACAGGCACAAAAATGTTAGTATGAGTTTTACATCTATATTTTTATTTTTTTAAATGTATAGAGATTTATGTACATATACAGTTTTCATTATATTAATAACGTTGTTACTCATCATCATTATTATTAGATGAAATTGGATACATTTTTTCATTGGATGACAATTACAGGTGATTTCTTTGAAAGGTATTTAAGTTCTGTTGAATTTTTCGGTGTGTTTCTGATGAAGTTCAGTGGCATTAAATCGACCGAAAATGTTAAAACAAGATTGTGTTTGTCTGTTTTCTTTCCCTCACCAGCAGGATTCAGTTATTTGGTTGGATTCGTTGTTTTGTTCATTTTTCAGAAATATTTAATGATGTATTAAGTATACCTTGGGTTTTTAGAAGGTTATATATTGAACTATCTCTGTAAGAAACTTTTGTAGCATAATTTTGTAAATGACAGGTGGTTTATTCAATTAACTGGCAATAGAACTGTGTTCCATTTAAACAAGGGTTAATTGGTTTCATGTGGCTCTGAAGAAGTCCCTATATTAGAGGGATGAAAGCACTTGACCTGTATTTTATGTATGAATTAGTGGAATAAATTTTTAATTGATATTACTAATTGGCCCAGACTGTTCATCTTTACATCTACAGACATGTGTTGGGCTGACTGCTGTTATGACATTGAGCTGTAACCTTTTGTTCTAATTTGTGACACATTTCTTCTTAATGAGCATGGCATTGATGTATGCCTATACTCGACAATGCACCTATGCCATACGGGTTTAACATAGGTAATGCACTTTTTATTAATGAGCATGACATTGATGTATGCCAATACTCAACAGTGCACTTATACCATACGAGTTTAACATAGTTGATGCACTTTTTCTTAATAAACATGGCACTGATGCATTCCAGTACTTAACAATACACTCATATCATATGGGTTTAACATAAGTGATGCGTTTCTTCTTAATGAGCATGGCATCGATGCATGCTAATACTTGACAACAAATTTATACCATATGAGGGACATGGTACATAGTTATTTCTGCCGGTGGCATAGAATATATAAATGCATACCCATACACTAGCAAAACATCACTGTTATGATCCATATTTGTGTATCAGAGGGCTGCATGTGACTTGTAGACAATGCAGGTTTCACCCACGCATACTGTGCTTGATGTCTACACAACAGGAACCAACCACATCTCACATGGATACTGTGCATCACTGTATGTATTATCAGAACTTGTGGTAGTGTACAAAAACTGAAATATGGAATCTGTAAAGCAGCAGATTTTATATACCAGAGTACAGATACTATGTCAATTGGTTAAAACTAGGGACCGTTTGAGCCATACCAAATTGTAATTTCGGCATGTAATTTGAGGGGAGGATTCCAATGATGTACACTAGGGCTAAAGAAAACAAGCTATTTAGCTTCTAAAAAGACTTAGTGTCAGTGGTGTGCACATTTCCCATGGAAAATAATATTGGTACCATTTGCAGTCAAACAAGAAAAGCTCAATGAAGCACATTGACTAGAACAATACACATGATAGAAGTATTATGGTAATTTGCTCAATGATCAATGACTGGTTGGCAGAAATGCCAGGTATAGTAATTGCCGTTCAAGAACTGAAGACCAGAAGGGTTTTGACAAATATGCTACAGAATCAGGTAATTGCATTTTCCGAGACGAAGGAGGCTACTTACAGAAATTGCACATACTTAAGGTGGTCCCTGGTGTCATTGGTATTGTGTGTGTATATGTGCTTGTTTCTGTGTGTGTGTGTTTGTGTGTGTGTGTGTGTGTGTGTGTGTGTGTGTGTGTGTGTGTGTGTGTGTGTGTGTGTGTGCAACTATAGGATTTATGAGTTTTCTCTTTTGGAGAATCCATTAGTCAACTTGTTTTCATTAAAACTCTGATCACTGAAATGAGTTAAAATAAAAATTAGTAAATATTAATTTTGGAGGATTGAGGCACACAAATGTTTTAAATGTGTGTTTTTCATTTGTAAATGATTAGGGAAATTAGAACTAAAGTAGATATGGCACTTCCACATAGTGCCATTTCTGTAAAGTGTCCTGAATGTATCTATAAAAACAGTGTCCCTGAAGGGATATTAAGTTTGTAAAGCATCTCTCATAGACTGAAGCCAGGCAAAAGGGTCACTTCCCTTCCTCACAAGGACAGTAGGTGCAAAGCAACAAAAAAGTTTTACTCAGGAAACTATAATTATTTTAAATAGCATGATGCATCTTGCAGTTATCTGAAAAAGGTTTCATCCATTTTCAGACTGATTGAACCCAAGAATAGGCGTGTTCATTCCTATTCCCAAACAGAGGTGAAAGTGAATCCTTGCATTTATGGACTGAACCCAGGAAATGAGCTGGCATACATTCCTCAATACCCCCCATGTACAATGATGCAAGTGAATTAAAAGAAAATAGAAATAAAGAAAACAGAAAAAGATTGAGGTAAAGGAACACGTGAGTATATTTAGTACTAAATGTTCCCTGCAGTCATCTGTAAATAGTTGCATACATTATCTGACAAATGGAAGGTAAAGTAATGACTATCCAAATTTATTAATATTTTGATGACTGGAATGTACATATTGGTTGAACCAGTTTTTAAACAGGAAAATCTCCATAAAAGATGCATTCAGCAGGCAGGCAAAGATATAATGAGTTTAACAAAAACAATAGACATTAATAGTTTGCATTACAGTATTGAGATATGACACTGTAACACCATAAACAATAATTGCCTACTCACAGGAATGATTCTGCATGTTAGCTAAATTTTAAAGTGCTTAATGTTGGCGTTCGTGTACTTATTACTTTAGACAGTCTTATGAGCAATTTGAAATAAAGAAAATGGATGAGATAAGAAAATAAAAATACAGAATGCTTTACACAGTGTATGAAGCCAGCTGTGAAATAGTCTTTAAGGCATATTCTTCAGAAAACCTGTGCATCATCACTTGCATATTTTAGCTTAAAACCACCGAGTTACATGCACTAGACGAGGTGAGGGTGGTTGCCAGTTGAAATTTAAGTGAGTAGGTGATAAAATCTTGCATGAAAGCAGAAGTAAGAATGGAGAAGCTACATGACTCTTCATAAGAGCAGAAGTTTCATTTAGTTTTTTAAAGAAATTTTAGGAAAGACGGTGTTGTTTGTGTTGTCTAGTATTTCTTTGTGAATTTTTTTCTCACTTTGATCCCACTGGCTGTCGGTCATCAGCTCCTCACCTGGCCAATTCGTCAACCCATTCTCCATCACAGGGGTAAGAGCCAACAGGGAAGGTCCATCATTCAACCTTCAGGAACAGTTCATGTTTTTTACATTGTTTGTGGCCTTAGCCTCCTGTATGCACACTGATCAAGCATGAGGGAGAAGATGTCTTGCGAATGAGATCCCATCACTTCCACAAAGCTTGTTCCCTTCATGCAGCCCTTTTCTTCTCACAAAACATATAGTTTCTCTGGTATTCCCCTGGGAAGTTATACCTATCAAATGTGCACAAGTGCATGCTACCCTCCCCACCTCCTAGAAGAGTAACTGGGTGATGTCCCTTCACCCCCAGTCTGGCTCTTCCAGTGTTAGGGCTGATAATCAAACCCCATTCACTTACGTCACTGTAAGGGCTTTATCCTTCTCAACAGATCCATGCTGCTCATAAAACAAAAATGTGATTTTCTGTATTTTTTTCTCCAAGACTTGGAGTAAGTATTCCTGTGGTGACAGCTGTTAGGTATTGTACTGGAGTGCGGACAGTCTTGGGATCAAGTACAGGCTATGTCAACTTTGTTGAGGTTGGCCTTGGTATAAAGGTTAAGGTGTTTGCTTCACACACATAAGATACAGAATTTGATTCTGATTAAGTTCTTTTTGTTAAGGAATCTTATTGGTAACTTTATATGTAATAATAGGTTGTTAATGGAAGTTTGGCTTAACATCTTACCAAAACCGGTCTGAAAGAAGGGAAGGAATAAACATTGTTTGCCTCTGAGTGCTGGCTTTTTCTTTTTGTTTACTAATTTGGGCATGCCATGCACCAGTCGTACTTGCTAGCTCTTTTGAGGTGTGTCTACGTTTCTTAGCTGGCTGTTGATACTTGAGGCTGGGCCTTTGGTCGTCCGTATCAGGACTAAGATGGTTCTTCCCCTGAGGTATTTGAGCATTTAACTGAACTGAAAAGCATATAAGGTATCGTTTTGGTTTTTGGTCTTCAGATGTTCGCCAGAATCGAGTGAATTGCATTGCTATATATATGGGAGCTTGGGGTAGCATCAACGTTTACAAATAAGAATCTCCTTTTGGTGTTCGTTGGGTTGTGAAGAATAAAAGGTGGCGAAGACTGTTATTTGGGTGCCATTTTGGATTGCGTTTTTACATTTCCCTCGGTGGTCCTTTTTTCATCATAAAGTTTCCAACTGATGTTCATTTTGGATACAAGGGTTTACTTCCTGGTGTTTAAAGCAGATGTATGCCAGAACTGAGGGAATTGTGTTTTGGTATATGCGAGCTTGGTGCAACATCGGCGTTTATAAACATAAGGTTTATTCTCTGGTGTTTAAAGCAAATAGGTCATCATCTTTTCCTGCTTAAACAAGTGATTCAGTATTTTGGCCCTGGGAGTATCAACGAACAACAACTTTTTTCTGGTGCTTAAAGCAGAGGTCTGCCAGAACTGAGGGAATTGTGTTTTGGTATATGTGAGTTTGGTGTAACATCGGCATTTACAAACATAAGGATTATTTCCTGGTGTTTAAAGCAAATAGGTCATCATTTTTGCCTGCCTAAGCAAGTGAGCCAATATCTTTTGTTCTGGGAGTATCAACGAACAGGAATCTTTTTCTTTTTTTCTTTTTTGGACATCCATCCTGAAGAAAAGTATAAGGTGGGGAAAATTTGCTATTGGGACTGCTGATTTTGAAAGGGCTCCTATAATTTGTCTGGAGAACTGTATTACACCATGATGTCTACAATTGTTCGTTCTTGAACATAAACGGCACATTTTCTGGTGCTTAAAGCAGATATACTATCATAAATTTCTGGTCGATAGAAATAAGTTACTTTAAATGTGTTTATTTAAAGGAAAATTATTTTTTTGTTACCGCTAAAAGGCTGGAAATAATATTCAAAAGCCTTATAGAGGTTGTTGAGTGACAATTTCTCAAAAATGGATTGCATGTTTTTATTTTTTGATTCATATGATTATTCAGGATTGACGTGATATACCACGACACTTTGTTGGGGTGTTTATACATCATTATTTAAAGAAACAAATAATTTTTCTTGTTTAAAGATGTGGACATTATTTGAACATAGTAAGGTACATAAAGAACGGGTTCTGGCAACTCGATATTTATGACTTTTTTGGTGTAAGGAGGTATAATCGCCATTTTTTGGTGAAGAACTTCTGTGATTATTTTAATACTCTGTACTAAATTTATTTTTGGAGTGAATTCATAATATAACCCTGAAGGTTGAACTGTGGGGACCATTTGATGCTGTTTATTATATATAGTTTTATGGCCATTAAGGCCTGTCTTTTGATAGTAGGGTAATTTACAAGAGCCTTATTGAGCATTGGTAGGACATATGCACATTGTTATTAAGGACGGACTCAAAGTGTATGTTTTGTTTATGGGTTTGAATAGTATTTTCTTTTGATGAACATCATAAAAAAGGGGGGGTCTTCACAATTGCATTTATTGCCAAGTAGAATATACATAAATAATAATGTAATTAATGGTGAAACAGTGATTAAGACTAGATTTTGGTGGCTGCTTGTACTTAGATCATATATATATATATATATATATATATATATATATATATAGGTACAAATGGTTGGATAAGTATTAAGTTAACATTTGTTTTAAATAAGTGTATTTGACAATTTGATAAATGGTTAAATAGTTAAAATGTTCTTATGTTACTAATTTGTTTGTTTTTTTCTGATAATATGTTTATGGATGCTAATAATTGTACAAGCACCAGGTGAAGATTGTTCCAACCACATTTATATATGACATTGGTTATAATAATAACTGGTGGTTGGAACATCTTCGTGCTAGTAATAACTTTTAACTTTTCATGTTTCACATTATTTTACCCCTGCTTCTGGGAATGTGTGTCCTTTCTAGTTTTCAGTGTGCATAATAATAATTTACTTTGTTTTTTTTTGGTTTAATCTATTGAAGGACATTAATAGTAAGGTGGTTATATGCCTTTTGGCAGTGGTGAGGTCATATTCTTCTGCTTTTGGATCTAATTATAACTTTTTTGGAGGACCTGTGGGAAGTTGCCTTTCCCATATAGATATCTCTTAAGTTCTTGAATAGTGAATCTAGTGGATTTTTCCAGGCCCTGTAACAAACGGGTATTATTTACCCTCTGTCTATATTTCCTTGGATATTATCAATCAGGGTCATCTGACTATATAGGGTAAGTTTAGGGCTTATGGTCATGGATCTCCAAAAGATTCTGCAGGGTCTTTGTGCAGATCAAGATGATATAAAAGTTTTTGGTATTGGGACCAATATGAATGGAGTCCCAAGTGAGAAAGTAGGAGATTCTCATGATGGCTGCAACTTGCTATTTTACCAACTAAACAAAGAGATGAAAATCTTAAGAACCAATATATGGCACTTGAAATTATTCAAGGCATATAAGAGTAAAGGCATTACTCCAAGTGGTTTAAGGGTTAAAATTCAACCCTTGGTTGGTAAGCCAGATGACCTATTGATGGAGGATTGGCACAAGGCACAACAAAAAGCCACTATGGCTTTTGTGGATATATTAATGTCCTTTTATCAAAGGACTATTGAACAAAATATTAAGGATGCGACGGAGACATGTGAGAATATGAAAAAATATGAGGGCATGCCATCTTCTGTTCAGGGCCTGGAAAAATTATCCAGAGATCTTCTCAATTTTGAGAATGGGTTGAAAGAAAAGAAGCTACATAAATTTCATAGAGATGTGGAAGACTATTAGAGAGGCAAGCCCTTTGAGTCCCAGAGGGGAGTTAGATTTATTGATAATAAGGGTAGATCCAATATCAGAAAGAAAAGACCAAGATCTATATTAAAAAAAATCTACACAGGGCCTTAGTACCTCAGGGGAAGAATCGTCTATGACTGATATGGAGGGAATTTATATTAGTGACTCTCCTGACTTGAAAAAAGTATGAATTCAGGAGGGCCCTTTAGGAGACAAATCCATAGGGGTGGACGAAAGCACAAAGGTGGCAGCCTTGGAAAACCTATTACAGTCAATGATGAAGTAGGGACTCAATTCTATAATGTACATAACATTTCTACTTATGTTTTATCAAAGGATGAAAAAAGCCTACTTAATAAATGTCTAGGATTTGTTCCTAGTTTTTTAGTAGATGAACATATCTTTGTTTCAGATCTTTTTGCCTTTTGTAGAGTTTTGAACTTAAAATAGTTTTTTGGTACATCTAATAATTCTGAAATATTATCTGAATTTCGTTTTTACAAATCTACATTTATGCCACCAATGAATAAATATGTGGGCATTTTTCAGGAAGCCGTTTTAAGGGATTTACACTTTAATTTTAGTTCTGCTATGGACTTTAGACATAATCTTTTGAAAGGGGAACAACAGGCTTTGAAAAATTTATATTCTAATTCTGACATAATTATTCTTCCGGCAGATAAAGGTGGGACTGTGGTCATAATGGATGCCAGTTACTACTGGAATGAGGGAAATGAACAATTGTCCAACCCTCAGGATTATATTAGAATGTCCACAGACCCTACACCTAAATTCAAGGCTGAGATTGATTCATTTTTGAATCAAGCAGTGGAAGAAGGAATTATTGATGTGAAGATGAAAGAACAACTCATGGTTCAGGATCCAACCCAACAGTACCTTTATCTCTTGCCCAAAATTCACAAAAATTTGAGTAGACCCCCAAGAAGACCAGTTTCAGGACAGGGGTCTTTAACTGAACCTATTTCTGCTTTTTTGACACACAATTTAAAACCATTATTATCAGGTGACAGGGCAAGGATTAAGGATACTACAGAGTTTTTACAAATTATTTCAGACTCTCAATTGGAACCCAACTGGCTCATGTGTACACTTGATGGTAAATCCCTATATACCAGTATCCCCCATTGGGCAGGATTACTTGCCTTAGAGTATTGGCTTAATAAAGCCAATCTATATGCACCAGGATTTAACACTCTTCTCACATGTTTGGCAGAACATGTATTGACAAAAAACGTTTTCTTTTTCAGGGGGGAATGCTACTGGCAACAGCAAGAAACAGCTATGGGGGCCTCGTTTGCCCCAATTTATGCTGACCTCTTTATGGGGTATGTGGAAGATCAGATTATATATGATGTTATGCATAACATTTACCTTTCAGAGATGGATATATGAAGATGTTTTTTAGATGATTGTTGGTTGGTTTGGTGTGGGGATGTGGACTGTTTGTTAGAATTTTTGGAATACCTTAATGGTAATTGGTGGGGGATTGAATTTACTGTTGTTTATCACAGTAATGAGATCAATTTCCTAGATGTTAATATTTTGAGACGGGGCATGGTACACTTAAAATGTCAGTATATAGGAAATACCCACAATACAATAATCTATTATATGCAACCAGTTTACACCCCACACATACCATCAACAACATTCCTAAATCGCAGTTTATGAGAATTAGGAGAATATGTTCTGCAGACATGGAATTTCAGAATGCTAGGCATGACCTTCAGGGTAAATTTATTAACAGGGTATATAAGAAATCAGTAGTGCAAAGGGCCAGTGATTGGGTGGCCAATTGTGAGAGATCCAGCTTATTGGAGTACAAAGCTAAAACTCAAAAGGACGGATCCAGGACCATGAGGTTAGTCACAACATTTGGTAGTAATACACATTTATTACAGGATGTAGTCAATAAACATTGGAACATTCTTCTGGCTAATATAGATCTGGATCAATGTCTGCCTAATAGATGTCAATTCTCTTTTAGAAGGGGAAGAACACTTGCATCCTACTTTGCTCATTACAAGAAAACCGTTTTAGATTATGTGAACCAACATCAGCTTACCCTAATGGGAGATAGGCTTGTTGGCTCACATCCTTGTGGACATTGCAGTTTGTGTAAACATATGTTCAAAACCACATCTTTCAGCAGTAAAAATACTGGCCAAATTTTTGACATTTCATTTTTTGGGAATTGTAGCTCTGCCTGGGCAATCTATTTGGCTACTTGTCAATGTTCTGCCTTTTATGTAGGGCAGACGTCCAGGCAATTAAGGAGTCGCATTTCAGAACATCTGAGTGATTTACATCTTAAAAAATGACCAATGCACTGTATAGATATTGTCAGTTACACAAAACTGCCACTTTTGGGTTTGTCATCATTGACCAGGTAAAGGGAAATAGATCAACAAAACAAGGTTGGCACACTATACTAACTCAAAAGGAAAGAAAATGGATTATTAAGTTGGGCACCCTATTTCATCCAGGATAAATTATAAAGTTCTTTTTGTTAAGGACTCTTATTGGTAACTTTATATGTAATAATAGGTCATTAATGGAAGTTTGGCTTAACATCTTATATCACAAGTACAATGCTCATTTTGTTTAATGCTTTATATGTATTTGGGGGCTTAAATAGATAAATGGGGGAAGTGATGTCATAATTGGGGATATACAATATGTATAAAACTGTTCCTGAATTATGAATGTTTTATCACTGAAGAAGGTTTGATACCGAAACCAGTTTGAAAGAAGGGAAGGAATAAACATTGTTTGTCTCTGAGTGATGGCTTTTTCTTTTTGTTTACTAGTTTGAGCATGCCATGCACCAGTCGTACTTGCTAGCTCTTTTTGAGGTGGGTAGATTTAAAATTACCCACAAGGGCAGCTTGCCTAGTACTTATCTATGAACTATGAACTCTTAATAAATTCATTCCTAATACCTTACAGGTAACAAGAGAATATGTCATCACTATGTTTGCTCTTGCTCCTTAAGGTATTAATGAAGCAAGTATCCTTGTTCCAGAAATTCATGTATTGGTCATGCCAAGTTATGTCATTCCAAACAAACTGAGTATATGAGGTGTTAAAACAATTTCTGGGACAAAGATTAAATGTAAACTTTAGTTTTTATTTTCTATCTTCCGCCAATTGAGCTTCTTAAGGCAATTAAAGTGATATTTTCTCCATGAAGAGTAGATGGAAAACTGTAGTCTGTTTCTGTTTTTTTATCCCATTAAGACAAGTTGGCATAATGATGCAGCAGTAAATCTTGTTTTCTCACAATGCTTGATATGTGGTTCAAGTCTTAGCAGTGCTACCTTCACAAAAATGTCTATGTGTAGTTCTTGTGTCTATGTGTATTTTTGTTAGGTGTTCTGGTTTCCTCCTACATCCAGATGACATGCTAGAAGTGAATTGCTGATCTCAAAATTGCCTCATAAATGTGCTGTACATGCACTGCATGTTTTCTTTAAGACTGGCATCTGATCCGGGATTAGCTCCATCTCCTATGTCTACTGAGTTCCAGGACAGATTATAGCTCCACAAAGACCTTGCATGGGGCAAACAGGTTATCATAAAATGAATACATGAAACAAATACTTAAAGAGTAAGATTCATATATTGCATTACTTCATGAAATATTTTAGGCATTGACACTGTACTAACTGGAGTTTTTTTTCTGGCAGTATCCAAAGGAAGAGAATTTGCTACTGGTTGCCCTAGATTATGATTCAGTGTTTTGATTTTATTGTGGTTGTTTTACTCAAACTGTTATTCACTGACTTACTGAATGCGTATTTCATAGAATTTCATATGCCCCTTTCCTGTCACTTGCACTAAAACTGCAGGTATCTTTCAAAACATTGTTTTTTTTTTTCTTTAAAAGTTCATGTGTTTTACGCTGGACATCAGACTAGAATTTTCAGGCGAGTTCTTTAGCTTAGTAAATCCATTTTGGTGTTTAGCTCCATCTTTATTGTTGGAAAGCTCCTGGTCATAGGTGGAAAGAATTACCCATATACTTGAACCTGACAAGTTTATTTGTTTGTTTGATGGTTTATTTATGTATTTAACTGGGTAAATGAGATAGTCCCCAGACATGTTTCAGCCAAAACCAGGCCACTAGGGAATGGTAAATACAGTATGCATGGACAGTATAGGTTAAACAGTCTATAAACATGTTTATTTGAAGTGGGAGCAAGACAGAGTGCATGGAAGTCAGGCCTGAACTTAGATCTTACAAATGAGCCACAGTGCTGCCTATGTATCACAATCATGTCTCCACATATGATTCACAAAAATCAAAAATAGTAGTGCCCTGAGCAAATAATACAGTTGGACCATATTAGTGCATCGATACACAGGCAGATGGCAAACATGAAAATGCTTTTGATTGTTTTAACCCCCATTCTCAGCAACATGAAGATCAAAGGGGCAGAGCAGTTTTATGGACCTAAATTTAATAAATTCAGTAGACATACATAATTTATGGAGATGAATAACAATTTAAATGGAACTCTGTTTAGACTTCTACTGGTGAATAAGTAAGATGGAAATGGCACGGTTTTCATAGCCAGAGCAATGAAGTCTAGAGGCATGTCAACTGGCTGTATGATGAAGATGTGAGACCTGTAACCCTCAGTCCACTCTCTGTAAATACTAAACTTCATATAAGCAGGAATTACAGTAAGTTTCAAATCTTACTGTAATAACATTAAAACATTTTCTGCAAGGGGCTTCCTGTCTGTACTACCCAGTGTAGGGGAACTGTACCCTCTACTACTAATATATACTATCTCTGAGGTCATTTTTCCTTAGAGTAAGGAAGAATACTCCTAGGTACTACAAATTCATACTTTCTCTCACCATTTTTTGTGTTCTAAGAAATGTGTCTCGTAATTACTATTGTCACAGATTTTATGTAATTTCAGTGGCTGCTAGTGAGTTTATAACCTTGGCACATCTGAGATTACATTATAATTTTCCTTACGACAGGATGAGACACTTCTTTTATTTATACATACATAGATGCAAACCTACATAATTCATTTATCCAGCTGGCTCCACTAGGGCATCATCCTGTTTTTGAGGGGGGAGGGGGGTGATCTCACAGTAACATTTAGACTTTTATACTAATTAATGGTATTGATTACAAGTGTCTCATCCTGTCGTTAGGAAAATTATAATGTAATCTCAGATGTGCCAAGGTTACAAGCTCACTAGCAGCCACTGAAATTAGATAAAATTGATTGGCACCTGACAGGCAGCTAACTGTTACTTTCTCCTTATTCAACCTAGTGAGTGGGATATCAGTATGCCTCACCCCAAAGGAACAATCATAATACCAGTAGATTGCCAGGCACCCAGTATTACTGCTGCACAGGTTAAAACAGCACTGGCCAAGGCCAAGAATACAGCTTCTATGGGACCTGACAATATGCCTGGCTGTGTTCTACATGAACTACAGCGTGAACTGGCACATCACCTGTGTGCCCTGTTCAATCACAGCCTCACCTCAGGCTTTGTCCCTACCAAATGGCGCACTGTTACAGTCATCCCTCTCCATAAAGGAGGAGCGACTACAGACCCTGGGAACTATCGCCCCATTAGCCTGATAAATCTGATATGCAAACCTATGGAACACATCATCATGGACCTAATAAACAAAAATATAGGGAATCTCCAAACTCTGGATCCCACACAGTTTGGTTTTCTGAAGAATAGATCATGCCTGCTCAACTTGGTCGACTTCTTTGAGTCAGTCACCAGAGCTGTAGATGAAGGCAAGGTGGTTCATACAGCCTACCTTGATCTGGCCAAGGCCTTTGATACCATTCCCCACTCAGGAATCATAGCAAAAACTCAGTAAGCTATGCATCAACCCCTGTATCACTAGGTTGGTTGCAAATTGGCTCATCGATAGAACCCACAGTGTGAAAGTAGCTGACTCCAGGTCAGACTGACGACCGGTCATGAGTGGAGTCCCACAGGGATCGGTCCTGGGTCCTCTCCTGTTTGGCATCTACTTCTCAGAAGTCCAGGCCAACTAGAAGGCACTCTGGCTGACAAAGTTCGCAGATGATAGCAAGTTGGGAGCCATTATTAACTCAGAAGAACCAGCGAAACCACACAAGTAGTAAACACCTCAATCCAAGGCACTCAGGACAGCAGATTCAGAAAATGTAATGCTTTTAATGTCCAACAACACGATAAGAATAAAAGGACCATACTTAGTATCTCATTACACCTCTCTCTACAATGTGTCTACTATGCATTTGCATAATTTTATACAAACAAAAAATGTTTATTATTGACCTATTGAACTATATCAATGTAAAATTGTTACTTAGCTTCTTTTTAATGCAACTTTAACTTTATGCATGTAACCCAACATATGTGAATTATTTTGCTATAACTGCTATTATATCAATATTGTTTAAAATTGTACTTGTTTTAAAATGTACTACTGGGGCTTTTCTCCTCGGGTCTCCACTGAAAATGGGCCACAAGCCCAGTTGGACAAACCCGGTTAACAAATGCCAATAAATAAATAAATTCACTACGATACAGTTTAGCGTGCTTTCACCCAGTAAAATACCAGGCTTCTTCAGAACAAAGAAGCAACCCCATCCAATGCATTTAAATAATTCAACACTACCAATCACATCAGAGGATCAATTATCTATGCATTACATAGATTAATTACAGTAAATGAACCCAGTCATTATTAATTCCCCAAGTGATGTTGACATCCTACAGAAAGGCCTCACTGAGACCAACAACTGGTGTTGAAACCTTAAGCCTTAAGCTCAATGCCAAAAAATATGTCGTCATCCCCTTTGAGAAAAACTCAGTTCCCATGAATTACCACATAGATGGTAGTCCACTGAACACAGACGGCGTTATAAGAGATCTGGGAATGCAGGTTGACAGAAACCTCTCTTTTGACCACCACAATGCCACTGTGGTCAGAAAGTCCTTCTTTGTGGCACATCTCATTACTAAGGGTTTTGCATTCAGGAAGAAAGAGGTCATTGTCTCCCTCTACTCTTCCCTCATTAGGCCAATCATCAAGTACAATGCCCCATTTGGTATGTACCTCACTGGACACCTGCAACAACTGGAGAGGCCACAAAGTACTTCATAAAGAGGATCCTAGGCCTTCACCACTTGTCCTATATGGACAGACTCAAAAAACACTAGTTATTCTCTGTCTCATACCGCCTACGTAGAGGCGATCTCTGCTTGACTTACAAAGCCATGTCTGACCTAGCTCTGTTTGAAATGCTACATCTAAAGAAATCCCAATCCCTCTGCACCACACGCTACAAAGACCTCAACTTCATTACCACAATCAACAGAACATGCTGGAGGGATAGGTTCATAACCCAGAGACTGCCTATGCTATGGAATAGACTTCCCATACATGTCAAACAGAGCACCTCACTGGCCCTTTTCAAGAGAAATCTTGATGAGTGGATGGAAAATAGAAAAGTCACCCTGGGGATCACTCTAGTGGCTCTACTCGACAGAGGCACTGGGAACTAAGGTCAGGTGGCACGATGCCAGGGTAATCCTATGGGCTAGGCTTGTAAAGGCTCCAGGGCCATTAGCCTAGTACACACCTATGAACCTATGAAATCTAGTTAGGTCATTGGAAACTTCTTCTTCTCATTTCAATAAGTGTCATGGGACTTTTTAATCCACCTGAGCTATCACCAGCTCTGGCAGAGAGGATCTCTGTTTAGACTCTCATCTGAAGGACAGCACAGTAAAGAATGTAGCAGTCCCCTCATGCTGCAGTGCAGTGTCAGTATTGGAAAACTAATCCAACTACCATATTTGGGAATAGAGTCTACACCGTTCTAATCTTTCAACACCAAAAGTAAGTCTGCTCCCCGCTGAGCCACTGACAATGATGGCTATTTAGTCTACCATCAATAACAGACTTGTAAGGTTTGACCTAGTAGTCAAGTATGGGAACATATGTAGACATTAATCTGACCTTTGACCAATATATGGCCAAGGTAGTAAAAAAATCATTCTTTGTTACCCAACGTCTAAGTAAGGGCATGACATTCAGGTCCAAGGAAGTCATACTGCCACTTTATTAGGCCCTTATCAGACCAATCATTGAGTATAATGCCCCCTTCAGCATATATCTAGCCAAACATATGCAACAGTTGGAATGCCGACAGAGATTCCTTACCAGAAGAATCCAGGGTATATAAACATTATCCTACACAGATTGCCTTAAAGCCCTATCTCTATACTTTGTCTCATATAGGTTACTGAGAGGCTATCTATGCCCAGCATACAAGGCATCCTTGGAAAGATCTCTGAAGGACCTTTTGCACATCTACAAAATGTACACCACTTGATCCAAGGATTTAAATTTTGCTTGTGACACAAATAAGACACATTGATGAGACAGATGTATGTCTCAAAGAATTCCCATTCTCTGGAACAGGTTCCCATGTGAATCAGAGTCTATCCCTAACCATATTTAAATGTAACCATGACCAATGGATGAGAATTTAGAAATTCACACTCTGTCTAGCCCTCATGTCTCTGATAGAGGTAGACAGTAATGCCCAAACTAACATAATCCCACATAGCCTCTAGAAACTTCCTAACGTACCCTTTCCTAATAAACACCCATGATACATAGGGACAGAACTGGGTTGGGTTGCACGGTTAGGCTTATAAAGTTGCTGGTGGTTGTTACCTTAGTATATAACTATGAACCTGCCCTTTAAGTAAATTTAACATTCAAGAGTCACTACATTCCTGCTTTCCTCCTCACCTTTCTGCACTTGATCCATGCCCTATTTAATACTTCTGTGAATTAGGTCTCCATCACACATTAGTTTAGCCCATACCGTACACCCACTACCCTCTCTGTAAAAATAACTTGATGTTCTTCGTCCCCCATTGCTGCAGTCCTTACTATTGGGTGTAGTCCGCTGTCCAGTCGGCCCGAATACCAGAGTATATGGCTGACGTCGGTCAGGGCGCATTAGACTGACGTCAGTACGTCAGGGTACTAATGCGCATGACCGACGTCATATCCTCAGTCTTTTTTGCCGCATGGTCCGATGCAGAAGCAGTTTTGCGAGTGCAGGTTGGCGTTCTGAAATATTTCCGAAACCGGAGTTTCAGACCGAAGCAGAGTTGGCTAAGTACCCGTGGGAACATTTTGTTTTTCTTGCCTCAGTATTTAACCGGATGTCAGAAAAGTGAATAACTGTATTTCTTGTGGGAAACAGATACCTCATAGGGATTACCATACCTTGTGTATACCTTGTTTAGGGCCTGAGCACGACGTTGTTGGTTGCCGCTCTTGTGCTAGGTTTAACAAACGCACTATTAAGAGGAGGTTAGACTGTGCCAGGTTAGTGTTTGGGAAGCGTTGCAATTATAAAATGCCGCCGGATGCTCCGACGCCCGCTTCGCCCAAGAAGCGCAAGGACAAAACAGCGAAGCCTAGGGTTGATGAACCGGCAGTCCCGGACGTCGGTTCTTTAGAAGGCTCTGTGGAGCCAGAGGTTTTGCCAGGAGTTTCCATGGAGTCTCAGGCAGAAACTTTACTGTTACAGGATGTGCCTTCTCAGGAGGTAGGCCAGGCTGAGGGGCTTCTCAGGTAACTGTTCTTCCTTCTCTTCACAAGGTAGTTAGAGCCTCTCCTTCTGTTGCCAAAACTTCTTTGAGAGGTAGGCCAAGTTCAGCTTCAGTGGTGGCTTCTCCTAGCATTTTGGGTTCTGTTCCTAAGAAACATATGCTTAAAATGGCAGAAGATTTGATTACTATGATTAGAGGTTCTATGCCCCCTCCTGATAAGAGGCCTAGGGTGGAACCGAGTTTGCTAGTTTTGAACAGTGTTCAGAGGCTTCTGAGTCTTCTGCGGAAGATTTGCAGGAGTATCCTCCTTATTCTGATTCTGATGTGGATGATTCCACTCCTACAGCTTCTCCTCCTGAGGATTTCTCATTTTCAGAGACTCTGCATTCCATGAGGGAACACTTTAAATGGGAAGGCCAGGATTACTCTGATTCCAGGAAAAGGCTTAGGGAATTCTTGTTTTACCCCAGCATAGGCCCTTAGCTATACCTCCTGTGTTGAATGTGGTGGAGGATGTTTTTGCAGAGGATTCCTGTACCCTCACTCTGAGCCTCCTGCTCCTGTTAATCCTGACAGGTATTATAGGGTGCCGGAAGCTCATAAGTATTTGTTTAAGAGTCCTAGGGCGGATCCAGAAACTGTTTCTCAGGGGCCTAAAGGTGTTAAGGCCTCTGTGGTTAAAAATCCTGTTCCCACTGATAAAGAGGCAAGGGCTTTGGATAGGTGGGGAAAGAAAGTATATACTTCTTCCACTCTAGCCATGAGAGCGTTGAATTGTCAGTTTCACATGCTAAAATATCAAAATTATCTCCTTTCTCAATTGAAATCTAAGGTGGATGCTTTGGCGGAAGGTATTGAGTGTAAAGAGTTGCTGGATTTGGTTCATGTGTCTGAACAAGTGGGTAAGCATTCTTTGCAATGTGGTTTTGATGCTGTACAGGCCTCCTCGAGGGTGGCTGCCACTAGTTCTGTTCTTCGCAGGCATGCCTGGTTGAGGGATCAGAATTTAGCTGAGCATGTTAAGACAAGGATTTTGGATGCTCCTTTACAGTCTGATGTGTTGTTTGGTTCGCCTGTGGAAGCAGTTTTAAAGAAAATGGAGGACAAAGCTAAGTCTATGCAAACTGTTAAAGATTTTTTGCAGGTGCAGCCACCGAAGTTTAGTAGAAATTGGCCTGCTAAGGGGTGGACATATCCTGCTTATGATTCCCAGTCTAGGGGTAGGTCTAGACGTGGTAGGGGCAGGGCTCAAGGTTCTTTTAGGCCTAGAACAGGGAGTTCACCTGCTCAGACTTCTGGTGAGGGCAGGGGTCAGCCCTTTCGTAAACAGACCCAATGACCTGCCTTTTCAGCTGCCAGTCGATTCTCGTCTGGCAGCTCCTTTGGGAGGAAGACTGTCTCTTTTCAAAGAAAATTGGGATTTAATTACTCAAGACAGATGGGTGTTGGATATCATTCACCACGGTTACAGGTTTTATTTCCACACAATGCCGCCTTTCAAAGGCATGCCAGACGTTCCTCCTCCACAAAGAAAAGAGGCTCACAAGCAAGTTTCTCAGTTACTCCAGATGGGGCCATTCAGCCAGTCCCTGTATCAGAAAGGGGCCTAGGATTTTATTCTCGCCTGTTCCTAGTACCAAAGAAGGGGAACACGTGGAGACCAATTTTGGATTTATCTATCCTCAACACTTATCTGGACATTCCCAAGTTCAAGATGTTGACGTTACAACAGCTTTTACCTCTGTTGGGCAAAGATCACTGGATGGTAACTTTAGATCTCAAGGAAGCTTACCTTCATGTGCCTATAAGGCTAAGTTGCAGGAAGTATCTGCGGTTTCGAGCTGGAAATTCTCATTATCAGTTCTCTGCATTGCCCTTTGGCTTATCTACTGCCAGAGTATTCACAAAGGTTCTGGCTCCAGTGATAGCTTACTTCAGGCTACAAGGAATTCAAATCTATCCTTACTTGGACGACTGCCTGATTCTGGCTCAAGAAAAGGAAGACCTTCTACAGCATCTGGAATATGTTATAGCAGTGCTAAGATGCCTAGGGTATTCTGTGAACGAAATAAAGTCCAGTCTAGTACCCTCTCAAGACATGTGCTTTCTGGGTGTGAGACTGAATACAGCAGCCCAGATGGCCTTTTTAACCCCGGACAAACAAAAGAGTCTATCACTTTACTTCCATCAACTATCTCATCAGTCCGTGCTGACTGCAAGGACAGTCCTTCAAGCATTAGGGTTCATGGCATCTTGTATTCTGGTGCTTCCCAATGCCAAACTGCATATGAGGAAGCTACAATGGTATCTCAAAATGTATGGACACAGCACTGCCAGGATTTGGACACTGTCATTCAAATAATACCTTGCCTTCAAAAAGAATTTTTGTGGTGGGCTCAGGAATGTCACCTAAACAAGGGACTCTCTGTGACCCGGCCAGAGGCGAGTCAGATTTTAACGACAGATGCCTCGGACATTGCTTGGGAGCTCATCTAAATGGAAAGTGGATACAAGACAAGTGGCCTGCCAGACTACAGCATCTACATATCAACATGAAGGAGATGTTAGCAGTCCAGTTTGCATTAATGGCTTTCAAGGAGTTACTTCTTCCAGGGCAGGTGTTGATTCTAACAGACAACACAACTGTCATGTGGTACATCAACAAGCAAGGGGAACACATTCTTATCCTCTATGCAGGCAAGCAATGATTTTATGGGAGACTGCGCTAAGCTTGCAACTAACTCTTCAGGCAAGGTTTCTGCCAGGAGCACAGAACTCCTTAGCAGATGTGTTAAGCAGGCAAATCATGGATCCCCACGAGTGGAAACTGGATCTTCATGTATTTCAGAAATTGACAGTGTCATGGGGAACTCCAGACATAGATCTGTTCGCTTCTCCACTAAACCACCAGCTGCCAAAGTATTGCACAAAGGGGTTTCATCACACAGCTTGGAAAGTGGATGCTCTGTCTTTCAGTTGGAAAAACCTTCATGTGTATGCCTTTCCACCTCTGCCTCTTCTTCCAAAGGTACTATTAAAAGTCAGACAAGACAGGCCAAGGATGATTTTGATAGCTCCAGATTGGCCTCGCAACACTGGTACCCACTACTACGGAGTCTGGTAAAGAAGCCTCCATGGCCTTTACCTCTGATTCCTCATCTGTTATCTCAGAAGGACGGTCATCTGCTCAATGTCAAGCTTCACTCTCTTCATCTAACAGCCTGGCATATTCTGTGTTGAAACACAACAGGTCTCACCTTCCTCAACAAGTTTTAAATGTGATTATGGAAGCTAGAAGACCTAGTACAAGGAAAGTGTACGCAGAAAAATGGAAGAGATTTTTATTTTGGAGTACAGCGAAGAATTTGGAGATTTCTGAGCCTAATTTGAGTGTGGCTCTTCAATATCTTACTGAGTTATTGGACAAAGGTTTGTCCTTCTCTTCCATTAAGATTCATGCTGCAGCAATTTCAGCTCACTCTGATTGTGACCCACCTTTGTTTTCGCATCCTTTGTTCAAGCAGTTTCTTAGAGGGGCAAAGAATATAAGACCCCCACGTAGAGCTCCTACTCCTGCTTGGGATCTCAATTTTATGTTGGAAAAACTTACTCTACAACCTTTTGAGCCTGCGGCTACTGCTGAATTGAAATACTTGTCATGGAAGACTGCTTTTCTGTTGGCTATTACTTCTGCAAGAAGGGTGTCTGAGTTGCAGGCCCTTATGGCAGTAGAGCCCTTTTGATTTTCCATAAGGATAGGGTATCATTACGTACTAATCCTTCCTTTATGCCTAAAGTGGTTTCTAGTGTGGCATTAAACCAAACTATTCATTTGCCTACTTTTATGCAGACCCCCAAAATAAAGGGGAAAAGATTTTGCACACTTTAGATGTACACAGGCAATTGCGTTATTATTTAAGCAGGACTAAGGATTTTAGGCAGTCTCAGCAGTTGTTTGTTTCTTTTGCTTTGAGTTCGCAGGGCAAGCCTGTGTCAAAACAAACTATTTCTAGGTGGATTGGCTCTTGCATTGCATTTTGTTATTCCCATCATGGCAAGGTGATTCCAGCTGGGATTAGGCCTCATTCCACTAGGGCTACTGCCACTTCAACAGCATTTCTAAGGGGGGTGGCAACTAAGGATATTTTGGAAGCAGCTACTTGGAGTTCAGTGCATACTTTCTCTAAGCATTATCACCTTCCTATCTACTCTAAGTCTAGGGCTGGTTTTGCCACAGCTGTTTTGCAAGGCATGTTGTCTGCTCCTGCTTCTTTATGATTTGCCAGCCTCCCTTACCTCTGCTTTGGGATTCTACCCAATAGTAAGGACTGCAGCAATGGGGCGAAGAACATAGTACAGTTTTGTACCTACCATAAATGTAGATGTTCGAGGATCCCCATTGCTTGAGTCCAATTTACCCTCCCTCCTTCCCTCTATGTTTAGGGGTGGTTGTGTAGGTGAGGTTCCATGCTGATATTCTTGTATATATTGTACATATTTTTGGTGCAGGTATTTTGGGCTTTGTCTTTTTAGGGTCTTCTGACATCTGGGGCAAGAAAAGACTGAGGATATGACGTCGGTCATGCGCATTAGTACCCTGACGTACTGACGTCAGTCTAATGCGCCCTGACCGACGTCAGCCATATACTCTGGTATTCGGGCCGACTGGACAGCGGACTACACCCAATAGTAAGGACTGCAGCAATGGGGATCCTCGAACATCTACATTTATGGTAGGTACAAAACTGTACTTTTTTACAGGTACTGGGGCAGCAAATTTATGCAAAACATTTATGGACATGTTTGTCTTTTTGGCTTTTCCCAGTGAGGGGTCGCCACAGCGGAACTCCGGTCCACTAATGATTGGCAGCCGATTTTTTTTTATGGCGCCGAGTTGCCAGCCCGATGCCCAATGTTCAGCGAAGGCACGCCCACCACACAGAAGGCACTCCAGCCGAGAATCAAACAGGAGAACCTCTTGCTGTGAGGCAACAACGCTACTGCTGTACCATTGTGGCTATCCAAAACATTTATGGACATAAATTTGCCAAACCCATATAATTTGGTTTATATAAGGAACAGGTTTGTGACTTTTGTTCAGACTGAGAAAATAAAGCTGCAAAACATATTTTATTGAGTGTGTATAACATTAGAAGTAAACATATCTAACCAAATAGCTGGCCTTTTACTTCATTTATCACTGACAGGGTATAAAATAAAAAGTACTAATAAGGGCAAAGTGATCACACAATTTCAATATAGAGATACAGATGTAGCTTTAATACCTGAAACAACAGTTTAAGTGCAGTTTTGAAAATGCTAACTCAGGATGTATTTATAATGCTTCCATTCAGGGATGGAAATACAGTATTCATCCAGTTTGCATAACATAGGGACAAAAAGTCACTTATATTTATCTGTAAGTGACATCATCATCTTCTTTCGGCTTTTCCCGGTTAGGTGTCGCCACAGCGAATCACCTGCACAAATAAAAGCATAATATTTCAGCTCAGTAATAACAAGCAAGATGGTAAATGCAGCTTCAACATAGATTACTTGAAAGTCAGTATACCTGCTATCAATGTGATAGTTCAGTATATGTGTGTGTGTGTGTGTATGTGTCTCTGAACACCAAGCTATTATTCATGAAAATCTTCATAAGAAATGTCAGTAGTTTTTGAGATACTATCTTGTATATTTTGCATCTAGTACAGATCTGATGACTCATTGTGATAGGTTAGTCTACAAAACATCATGTATATTTTTTTTTATAAAACATGAATATATAACTTTTGCTTGAGGTGGAAAACATGGCTATTGTTTCCTGTGAGTTATACATATTACAATAGTTTAATTGTACTATGCATGCTAGTGGTTTTCTTTGCAAAAACAAATAATATTCTAGTCATTCAGCTGTACCCTCTTGCCTATTAGTTGGGCTGTTACATGGTATGAAGTGCGGACTATTTTCTAAACAAATGACTCCTAAAACTGAATTATTGCTGTATGCTAATCTCAGGCCTCTCAAGCAATGATTCTGAATCCAAATGGAAAACTACATGGGAATAATCATTTTAGCTTCTAATCAGTGCTGCTATGCACCATGTCTGCAGGGATCAGAATGCTTTGTTTAACTTCTAAACAAAGGAAGGTTCTGTTACTTAGTTGTGTAATGACAATGAATGGCTTCCATGAATTCTTAGAGTGCAGAAAAAATTATTTCATGAATCAATATGCCCATCCCTCCTGACCTTAACTATAAATATGGCATTTCTACGACTGTCGAGCGATGTACAGAGGTAGAAATAACACGCCAAATGTAATGCATATGCCTTTATAAGTAGCAAAGGAATGCTGATCATGTATTAGCAAACTGGAAGCAATGTAATGTAAACAAGAATTACTTTTTTATAAGCAGTCCACAATAACTTGCACTATAATAGAATTTCTTAGTAAGCAGACGAGAATATAAAAAAATGCAGTGTTTTAGAGAGGATTGATTTCTTGTCCTATTTGGTATAGACCATCTGGAACCACATAGCCTTCTCTGTTTCTGAAGTGTAAGTGGTGACCAACCTAAATTTATATCACACGTGGTACTATTTTAAAATGCTAATTTTGTTTAATATCTGTTAAGTGTTTCTTCAGACCCTCTTGAGATATGGTCAAGTAGCAATCCTAGAATTTATTGTAACATTAAAGAGCTTATTATACAATGTTCTAAAGGTTAGCAGGGCAAAACCATCCATTTATAGAGTCTCAGATCTGTCCTGCAGTTATAGTTATACAGTTTGCATTTTATGGTTTGCACACACTTGATTTTACTGTAATTTGTAGGAAAGTGTTTCTGACAGACCACTAGAATGAAATGTAATTGTAATCCAAAGTAGTCAGGTGTTAATGCATACAGTATGTGTCAGCTGTTCAGAAATTCATTTTTTGCCTGGGACTGCACACCACCTGCAGTTAATTAGAGTAGGTGACTCATTTAGATAGGACAATGACAATTAAGTTGCTAAATAAGAAGCTCTGGTGACACACACATGAACATTCACAACCACTCACTCAGACAGATCAGCCAAGAAGTGGTGATATTTAAACACATCAATAAAATGCTGGAATCAGCACACCAGTTAATAAAGTTAAGTCAGTACTAAGAAACACATGCTGAGCTTTTGAAATTATTGTGCCATCAAATGGAAGCATTTTAGTCCTGGCAGAGGTGGTAAATTCCATTTTATGATACTCCTGCAAGGGATAATTTATAATAGTTAAGCGGCAAGAAATACAAAGGAGTGAATTAGAACATCAGCAATGTCATGGTTGAGATAGAAACTTTTAGCAATATTTTACAGATGGTTAACAGCAGAATAGACAGAGTAGTTAATCTGGATGTAAATGTGCAGGGTCAGATCAAAATCCCTCCAAGAATCCGTACAGCTGCAGATGAATAATTATCCAATGTGCCAAGGAAAAGGGCCAAATTAGAGTCAGCGGTTTAAAGAGTTGCTTGCATTTCAGGGAAAGTGTGCTTTTCAAATCAATTCCTCTTCTGCTGTGTGTGTATGTCCTGCATTATCTCATCTGCTTTTTTTAGTGATATGAAAATTAACATGCAGATCCAACCATTTCCCTGGGGCTTTATCTGCTACTGCATTTTTATATGTGAAATATATGCCATGCACACCATGCCTTAATTATTTACACAGAGCCTAGAAACAATTTCATAAAGACAATTAGAAACGATACAGATGGAGCTGTTGAAAAACAGAAACTATGAAAATGTACTATATTTTAAATATTCAGAACTTTTCCACAGAATTAATTCATGAACAACTCGGCCATGTTAACAGTTAAGAAAAATTATTCATACTTGTACTCAGACGTTGAGCTTCACATGATAGCTGTGCAAAAGCATTGGCTGATTCCAACCAAACTGTTAACAGCAAAATAAACACTGAGAGCATATATGTTGTTTCAGAAAAGTTTATGCCCTATCTTACTGCTTTCAGAATCGGAACAAAAAACAAAGAGGCCTCTTCGAGTTGCATAAAATATTTACTGGTGTCTCCTGGTACCTCGGCTCATGCCTTCATGGGATAAATTACACACCAGAAAACCATTCCTCATGTAGTGCATCAATTAACACAACATTCTAAACATATTCGTGTTAAAGTGAAAGCATCCCATTAACCAAAGGACATAAAATGAGTCAAGAAAAACTGCTGTTCCCATTATTTCCCATGCAAAATTAAACATTAAAATTTACTTCCAAGTTTAATGCAAAGTGTTAAAATTAACAATATATTTGGTTTCCAAAGCTAATAGTTTATTTGTGAACATTTTACCCTGTTGACATAAAGGTTTTCCCAATACACCGAAAAATAAAGTAGAATCTGAACCCCCATGACAGGTACAGAAATGGTTGGCAACTGGGCTATCCAATCTGCTGTGTCTAATATCCCCCAAATGTTCACGGATGCGCTTCTTAACCTGTCTCTTCATTTGTCCTATATGCCATTTTACAACAAGACACCCACAGCCAATAACATACACTACCCCACTAGAACTGCAGGTGAACCTATATGTGGCTCTATACACCCTATTATTGATCTTGGTACCATTCAGATTCCTAACCTTAGGACAAATTTTACAACCTGAATAGGGGGAACACCCTGCTTGAACATTAGTGTTTATACTTAGATTTCTGTTACTAAGCAATTCCTTAAGATTCAAAAATCTTCCATATGAAAAGGTAACCTTCTCAGGGAACAAACCTCTAGTAGTATCACCCTGCATAACAATTGGCCAAAATATTTTTACCAAACTACTTAACATTTCTGAAAAGGCCGAAAATCTGCTAACAAAAGCAACTTTTACTATTCATGATTGACCTGTACCTACTGGCTGATCCTCCTTATAAACTCCCCTCTCTCATGGATACCCAAAACTCTTTCTTCTGCCCTCTCTAATAAATCCACCCGATATCCCCTAGCTACTAACCTCTCCCTGACTTTCAAAAATTCTTCTGAAATCAAACTATTATCATACATATTATTAAAAATACGTCTGCATTCCCCAGTGAATCCAATAAATCGGGGGGGGGGGGTGCATGCTTGACACGATGAGAAAATTATTAGCAGCCATTTCCTTTGTGTAAGGTCTAAACTGAACCTTCCTATCCTTACCAACATACAGTTTTAATCCCAAAAATTGTATGAACTCTCTATGATAAACGTAAATGATAATCCAAAATTATTTTCTTCCAAATCCGTCATGAATTTTTGGAAATCTTCAATTTCCCCTTTACATATAAAAATCAAATTGTCTATATATCTCTTATAGATGACTATGTTATTAGAAAAAAATCCACTATTGTAAATAAAAACTTGCTAAAAAAAATACATAAAAATAATAACATATGACGGGGCAAATTAAGCCCCCATAGCAGTACCCCCCGTTTGTAGATATATATCTGATTTTCAAATGCAAAACAATTGTGTTAAAATTCCAACAGCTGTAAAATGTAGTTAGTCCTGGGACCTTCCCCCAGAATTCTAGCTACTGCCTCTATTCCCAACGAATGACTTATGGTGGTATATATAAGATATATATATATTATAAGAAAATAAAATCAAAATAAACGGAGGTCCTAGTCTCCCAGCAAATTGTGCTCTGTGGAAACTGAAGTGCATGTAAGCTCCTGTTGTTTAATGTTTTGGTCCTTTAAGAAGGAAATGTTATCTAACTCCCTACTCACACTGATCTGAGTATAATTCTGATTTTTTTAGTTTGAGCCCCAACAGCGTGCACACTCGCAGGGTTTCCTAGCTTTCATGGTAGGTGGCAGCAAACAGCCACAGATCTTCCCAAAGAGCCTTCGCCTGTACAGCCTACTTAAGGCTTTCTGGTCCAAACTATCATTATAGTGTTCTTTCCAGGACTACCTTTCTACCCTGTCTGTATTTAGACTTTACTCTAAGTAGCATCCTTAAACTCTGGCTATAAAGTTAATTAAATTACTATCTAGAGTCACTGTCACTCTGTCAGTGCAGTGCCCTTGCCTGCAGACACTGATACATTTTTGGCACTCACCTCTGCTGGTTTTGCCCCCACTCCGTTCGCCCTGCGGGCTCACTCTGCTACCCTACCCCCAAATTCCACCCACCCCCACTACCTCTAGACTTATACATATCCATAATAACCTGATTCAAGCCCTCCTCCAATTATCTGTCCCAATCAATTATCAATACCACCTTTCATAGATGACACCTGAACCCCACCTCACAACACCACTACTACCATTCCTACTTAAATTACAATGCAAATCCTTCTACCCTCACTCCTACTTGCCCTTACATCCCTATCCTACACCACATCCATACAAACAAGCATCCCCCTAGACAATAGTTCCTTCCATACAACACATAGTATAAAATCCAACCACCCCCGAATACATTTCAAAGTCTGTCCAACACAATTTAACACTAGTATTATCCTACACACTCCAAAGTCCTACCCACTATCAACCAACAATAAGAAAGCAGCTTATGTATCCCTCTCTAGCCTAACCTATGCCATCAAACACCTTTCCAGACTCAGCAAAATACTCCTTATCACTGGTGACATACACCCAAACCCAGGACCCTCTTCCTCTGATCTCCCCAAAAGATCTCAAACTGATCTCCTAATAATTAACATCAACAGTAGAAGTATTTCCAAGAAACTCCAAGAACTGCATGCTTTTATTACTCACTACTCTCCTGATATTCTAACTATTACTGAGTCTTGGCTAAAACCACATATCCCTAGTGAAGAAATCCTACCACCAGGTTATAACATCATAAGGCAAGATAGAACAAATAGGAAAGGTGGTGGAGTAGCAATACTGTTTAAAAATGAAATAAACCTAAAGCCATTCCACACCCCTCTACCTACATTTCCTAGTGCCGAAATCATAGCCTCTACCCTATCATTAAACAAGAATAAAACAATTAACATTCTGTACTGCTATATTCCTCCTGGAAATAATTCACAAGTCATAGAAGAAATCCTTCACTGGCTTAATCTGAATTCCCCTCAAGAAACAATCTTACTAGGCGACCATTAATACTGACTGACTAGCTTGCAGCTCTAGCAGCCCCACTAACCAAATAAACCTCTATGGCTTCACCCAACTAATTCTGGAACCCACCAGAATTGATAAAAGAAACCAAAAACAAACTATTATTGACTGAACACTAGTGAATAACCCTAAACACCACTATCGGACTGGTTGTTTACCAGATATACTCAGTAACCATCTGCCCACTTTTCTCCTAAGGAAATACACAACTAGTCAAAAATTCATTACTTCTAGACTAATCAGAGAGATGATCGCAACTGTACCACAGACAACCTAAATAGTATTCTAAAGCAATGTAACTGGCAGCCTCTAAAAACCCTTCACCTTGATCAAGCAGTATAATACTTTAATAAGACACTCATCTCAGTTCTAAACTCCATTGCACCAGAGAAAAAGATCAAAACTCAGACTAACTATGCTCCCTGGTTAAGCAGGGACACAAGAGCCCTACTAAAATCCAGAGACAAGGTCTGGAAGAAACGGAAACAAGAAAACACCTATCAAACTAAATAAAACTATAACCAACTCAGGAACCTAGCTAAAAAAACATACTAAACTAGACAAACAAAACTACTTCTTTGATCTCCAAAACAAACACCCAAATAATCCCCAAAAGTTATGGCACAGTATCAACTCCCTACTGAAACCTGGCACTATCGCTACCCCCACCCCTTCCACCTCCAATGCAAACAATAATGATATAGCTTCCCAGTTTAACTGTTATTTCTTAAATTCAGTCCAAACTCTGTCCAACCAAATACATAACTCTAACAACTTATCAGCCACAACTGCAGGAATCCCTCCCTGCAGCACTACTAATCTTACATCTTTCTCTCTCTCACCTGATGTTCATCATGTTACACTGCTGCAGTCATTAAACTTGGGTTATCCTGCCGTCAGGCGGTCCCGTAGTCGGCCAGAGTTCCAAAGTCTTGGTTCGGCGTCGGTTGCTGTTGCCTCTTCCTTAATGTCAGTGCGCCAGGGGTATATAAGATGCATCCACCGCCATTTTCTTCAGTCTTTCTTGCCGCACGGTGCCCGAAGCAGAAGCAGTTCGCAAGTGCTGGTCGGCCGACTCCTGAGATTTTCGAAGTCGAATTTCAGATCCGAAGTCTTCAATAAAGCTAAGTAACCCATTGGGGAAACTTTTTTCTTGCCTCAGACCGATGTCAGAAAAAGTTAATAATTGTATTTCTTGTGGGAAGCAAATACCTCATAAGAAATTCCACTCTTACTGTATTCCATGCCTAGGCCCTGTTCACGACGTCACTAGTTGTCAGTTTTGTGCTAGATTTAACAAACGCACTATAAAAAGACGTTTTGATTTTGCTTTACACTACTTTAGCTGAAGGTTCAATTATACTATGCCATCGGATCAACCGATGACCACAATTCTGAAAAAATGCAAAGACAAGGCTAAAGACAGGCATCCGAGGTCCAAAACCGATGACAAAACCTCTTCCAGGCCAGTCGCTGGTTCGCCGGTCCTCAGTGAGGTGCTTTCGCAGCTCCTGACACCCGCTACCTCAGAGCCACAGGCCGCCTCCGACTCCACGTGGAGACCACTAGGCCCCTGGAAACTCAAGGTATTGGGCCTACGGAAACGAATCCCTCAGATGGGTCCAGAGCCGCTGAGCAGGCATCGGCTTCTGAGGGTGTTTTCAGACCTTCACAACTTACCATTAAAGCAACAGCCAAGACAAAAGTACCATTAAAGACAAAGAAGCAAGTACAGCATTCTCCTGGACAGTCCTCCATGCCTAAGAAACAGATGCTTAAAATGGCTGAAGACCTCATTACTCTAATCAGGGGTTCCCATCCCCCTCCTGAGAAAAGGCCTAGGCAGGATACAGACTATGATTCCTCTGATCAGGTTTCCATTTCCTCTGATTCCTCTTCAGACCAGGGATACTTTCTACCCCCCTATGAGGACTCTGATGCTGAAGAATCTCCCTTCAGCCTCTCCTCCTGAGGATTATTCTTTTGGGGAAACTTTACATACCATGAGGGAGCATTTCCATTGGGAAAGTCAGGATTATTCAGAATCCAAGAAAAGGCTCAGGGATTTCTTTTTATTGCCTCAGCACAGGCCCCTGGCTATTCTGCCTGTGCTAGATATTGTGGATGATGTGTTCTCTGAATCCAGCTTATCTCGTGATTCTTTGCCCCCTGCACCAGCTAAGCCAGATAGGTATTATAGAGTCCCTGACACTCACAACTTTCTTTATAAAAATCCTTCTGCTGAACCAGAAACTATTTCCCAGGGTCCGAAAGGGGTTAAGGCTTCCATTGCAAAAAATCCAGTACCCTCTGACAGAGATTCCAGAGCTTTGGATAGATGGGGGAAGAAAGTTTACACCTCTGCAACTTTAGCAGTAAGGGCTTTAAATTGTCAGTTTCACATGTTTAAGTACCAACAATATTTAATGGCTCAGTTAAAACAGAAAATGCTTGCAAGCTCAGAACCTCCTGACTGTAAAGAAATGCAGGATTTATTGCATGCAATTGAACAGGTGGGAAAACATACTCTGCAATGTGGTTTTGATTCTTTAGAGGCCTCTTGTAGAGCCGCAGTTACAGGTTCTGTGATTCGAAGACATGCTTGGTTAAAAGAACAGAGTTTACCTGATCATGTTAAGGCAAAATTATTGGATGCTCCTTTACAGCATGATACCTTGTTTGGTGTTAAGGCAGAAGAGATGTTAAAGAAAATGGAGGATAAAGCTAAATCTATGCAAACAGTCAAGGATTTCTTACAGGTACAGCCACCTCGATTTAGCAGAAATTGGCCAACAAAGAATTGGTCCTTTCCAGTGTCAGACAGGCCGCAGAGAGGCAGATACAGACGCCCAAGAGGCAGATCTCAACTCCAAGGATCTGACAGACAATGACAGTGGGGCACCTCAACCCCAAAAGGAGGTGAGGACAAGTCTCAGCCTTACAGGAAACAGTCCCAATGACTTCCTCCTTCGTACGCCAAGCACTTCCCTTTTGGCAGACCCCTTAGGGGGAAAACTAGCACTTTTTTCTCAAAACTGGCAAATAATCACCCAAGACAAATGGGTTCTGAATATTGTGTCTCAAGGTTACAGGTTCCACTTTCATACTTTACCAAGGCTAAAAGGAATGCCAGACCTGCCACAAAATCAATGGGCAGAGGCACAAAAACAAATTTCAGCTCTCATGGACATGAGAGCTATTCAAAAAGTACCACAACAGGAACAAGGACAAGGATTTTACTCAAGACTCTTCCTGGTCCCCAGAAAGGACAAGGCCTGGAGGCCCATACTAGACCTTTCAATTCTAAATATTTACCTGGATATTCCGAAATTCAAAATGTTGACATTACAGTAGCTTCTACCCATACTGGGCAAGAAGGCTTGGTTTGTTACTCTGGACCTCGAAGAGGCATACCTGCATGTCCCTATCAGACAAAATTGCAGAAGATACCTCAGATTCAAAGCTGGTACAATACACTACCAATTCTCTACACTGCCCTTTGGCTTATCTACTGCACCCAGGGTCTTTACAAAGTGCCTGGCACCAGTAATTGCATTTTGCAGACAAAAAGGAATTCAAATATATCCATACCTGGATGACTGCCTCATTCAAGCAGAGACAAAGGACATTCTTCTACAGCATTTGGCGTTTGTAAAAAAGTTGCTAATTTCTCTAGGGTACACAGTAAATGAAAATAAGTCAAAATTAGTGCCCTCACAACAGATTATATTCCTGGGTGCCAGCTTAAATACAACGGCCCAGATGGCTTATCTCACGCCAGACAAACAAGTTCAACTAACTCAATATTTTCAATTACTGGCAAAAAAGTCCCATCTCCCTGCAAGAAAAATATTGCAGGCCCTGGAATTCATGGCATCCTGCTTACTACTAATACCATATGCCAGACTGCATATGAGGAAATTACAATGGCACCTAAAAAGTGTTTGGACTCAACACTCTCAGTTTAGAAGCAGTAATACCAATGATTCCCTGCCTACAACAGGAGTTTTGATGGTGGGCACAGGCATGTCACCTAAACAAGGGTCAGCCTTTTACCCTACCCACAGCCAGGCAGACTCTAACAACAGATGCTTCGGATTACGCCTGAGGAGCACACATGGCAGGAAAATGCATTCAGGGCCAGTGGACCACAGACCAGATGCATCTTCACATCAATCAAAAAGAGATGTTGGCTGTTCAAAATGCTCTAACAGCTTTCAAGGACCTTCTGCATCCAGGACAATTATTATTAAAGACAGACAACACCACAGTAATGTGGTACATAAACAAGCAAGGGGGCACTCATTCTTATCCCCTATGCAGGCAACCCATGACCTTGTGGAACACAGCTGTGACGTATCAAGTTTAACTGCAAGCACCATTCCTGCCAGGAAAGAAAAATACTCTGGCAGACGATCTCAGCAGAAATATCATGGACCCTCACGAATGGAAATTGAATCCACAAATCTTCATCATGGTAATGCAAAAATGGGGATGCCCAGACATAGATCTTTTTGCCTCCCCACTGAATTGCCAACTACAAAAATTCTGCACAAGGACTTATCACACACAAGCATGGAAAGTGGATGCTCTCTCATTCAGCTGGAAAAGCCTAAAAGTTTATGCCTTCCCACCACTGCCTCTCCTCTCAAAGGTACTCCTAAAAGCCAGACAAGAAAAACCACAGATGATCCTGATTGCTCCAGACTGGCCACGCCAGCACTGGTACCCAATCTTAAAGAACTTAGCTCAGGGCCCACCGTGGATTTTGCCTCAAATTCCACACCTTCTGACTCAACAAATCAATCTGATCCTGCATGGTCAGCTCAAAACCCTAAACCTGGCTGCATGGCAGATTCATTAGTCAAACAGGCAACACCTCTCTCTAAAGCTGTTATGGATGTCATTTTGGAGGCCAGGAGGCCTAGCACCAGGAAAGCTTACTCAGAAGAATGGAAGAGATTCTGTGCCTTGACCCTTTTGTCCCAAACATCCTTCAGAGTTTACAATACTTAACTGAGATGCTGAACAAAGGCCTATCCTTCTCATCAATTAAGATCCACGCCTCTGCCATTTCAGCACATTACAACACGGACCCTCCTTTATTCTCTCACCCCTTGCTAAAGCAGTACCTCAGAGGGGCTAAAAACATAAGACCACCCCGGAGAGCACCAACACCAACTTGGGACCTGAATTTCGTTTTGGAAAAACTGGCCCTGCCACCTTTTGAGCCAGCCAATACAGCCAATATAAAATTTGTATCATGGAAAACAGCTCTGCTCCTGGCAGTAACTTCAGCACGAAGAGTCTCACAGCTACAGGCATTAATGGCAGTGGAACCTTTTATAATTTTTCATAAGGACAGGGTTTCTTTAAGGACAAACCCTACCTTTATGCCAAAGGTGGTATCTAGCGTGGTTCTTAACCAAACCATCCATTTGCCAACTTTTTATCCAAACCCCCAGAATAAAGGGGAGAAACTTCTGCACTCTTTGGACATACACAGGCAGCTATGCTTCTACTTGGACAAAACAAAAGGTTTCAGGAAAACTGAGCAACTGTTTGTAGCATATGCTGCAGGATCACAGGGCAAGGCTATCTCAAAGCAGACTATATCCAAAGGGATAGGACACTGTATTCGTTACTGCTACACACAGCATGGAAAATCAGTCCCTAATAACATCAGGCCACATTCCACCAGGGTAACAGCCACTTCAACAGCCTTTCTCAGAGGAGTACCTACCAAGGAAATTTTGGAGGCTGTAACTTGGAGTTCAGTGCACACCTTTACCAAGCATTACAACTTGGCTCTTTACTCTAAATCCAGAGTAAGATTTGCCACAGCAGTTCTTCAGGGCCTCATAGCCAATCCTAACTCTTTATAGACCAGCCACCCAACCTTAGCTTTGGGATTCTACCCAAGTGTAATGACTGCAGCAGTGTAACACTATGAACATAGTACAGGTTTGTACCTACCATAAATGTAGATGTTCGAGTGTTCACACTGCTGCAGTCCAGGTTACCCTCCCTCCATCCCCTCTGAACTAGCTGGAGTTATCTATACCTTTCTATCCTATACAACCTTTGTGGTGTATTTGCTTGTAACTGAAGGTATTGTTTTTATTTTCTATGTATATTTTTTACTAGCAATATGTATTGCCTACCTACTTGGGGGCACCTGACATCTGGGGCAAGAAAAACTGAAGAAAATGGTGTTGGATGCATCTTATATACCCCTGGCGCACTGACGTCAGGGAAGCGGCGACAGCAACCGATGCTGGACCAAGACTTTGGAACTCTGGCCGACTACGGGATCGCCTGATGGCAGGATAACCCAAGTGTAATGACTGCAGCAGTGTGAACACTCGAACATCTACATTTATGGTAGGTACAAAACTGTACTTCCCTACATCTAAAATCAAACAACTCCTCCACACCCTAAAATCTACTACTCTTGCAGCAGACAGAATACCTGCAAAATTTCTAAAAATCGCAGCTGACTCTCTATCCTACCCAGTCTCAATCCTAATAAACAGGTCCATTCAAGAAGTCAATGTACCTCAGCTATGGAAAATATCTTACATTATACCTCTGCATAAAGGTGGAAAATCTTATGACTTTTCCAACTATCGGCCTATAGCTATACTATCCCACTTATCCAAGCTCTTAGAGAAATGCATACATTTCCAAGCCATGCAATACTTGAAAACAAACAATCTTCTCTCCTCCACCCAACATGGATTCCGGTCTCACCATAGCACAACTTCTGCCCTTCTCTCCTTTACCAATCAAGTTAACTATCATAGAAGCAAAAATAACTATGTATCTGCTATCTTTTTGGACCTGTCAAAGGCATTTGACATGGTCTCACATCCTAAACTATTGGATGCTCTCCACTCACTATCCTTTACTTCTCTCACTATCTCCTGGTTCAAAAGTTACTTATCGGACAGAAAACAATCTGTGCAATGGCAAAATCAACTATCCCCTCCTCTCCCTAACTCCATAGGGGTACCACAAGGCTCAATATTAGGCCCACTTCTCTTCTCTATTTTTACAATTTATACACTGCCTCCAAACAAGCCTCACTAATACAGTATGCAGATGACTTTACACTCATCTGTGCAGCCCCATCTGTCAACACCTTGCAAGAGCAAGCCCGAGAATCATTCTCTGCCATTGAAACTTGGATCACAGACATCCAACTTGTCCTAAACCCCAACAAAACAAAACTTCTCTTGTTTACCCCTAACAAAACTAAAGCTACTCCCACTGATTTCTCTATCTTATCAAAAAATGGAACTATCATTTCCCCATCCACCAACACAAAGCTCCTATGGATAGAAATAGACAACAACCTATGTTTTGATCTACACATAGCTCAAACTATCCAGAAAGTTCATAAAAAATGGGAACCCTTTATAGAGACAAAAACTTCCTCACAGACAAAGCAAGACTCACTCTAGCTCAAACTCACCACCTATCAACACTTACCTACGCTGCTCCAATCCTGACACATATTAAAAAATCACTCCTGGACAAACTAGAGTCATGCTATAATAAAATAGCCAAATTTATTAACAGCTCCCCTTTCAGAACACATCACTGCCAAGTACTAAAACAATTACAATGGCTAGAATTCCAACACCTACTATCTTACTTACATCTCACTTATGCTTTCAACATCATAAACAACCCAGAGAAAATTCCAACCCTACAACAGCTACTAACCTCCTACTCTTCCAGTCGCCCTCTCCGCTCATCAAACAAACCTCTCCTCAGTATCACATCTGCAAACAACACTGCAGGCAAAGCCCTTTTCTCCCACATCATAGCTAAAAAATGGAACAACCTTTCCACTAATATATCCTCTGAACAACAAACTTTAACTTTAAAAGACTATTAAAACCACATCTCAGGAAAAGCTGGATCTGTCTATGTATCACTTGAAAATTGGTATATCTTCTCTCCTCCTCCACAACACTCTATTATCTACACTTGTGCTTACACACTTACATATACTCACTTCCAATTAAGCCACACTGGCTTGCTACCTCTTTCAGTGTACACTCACTAGGAATGTAAACAGTCATTTAAAATAGCAAATGTTGTCACTACCATTCCTTTGTAATATTTTTGTCTACAGATATTGTAAGATATTGTTATTTTCATGTAACCTTCTTTGAATTACTGTGATACATTCTTGTATATGTCTACCTCTAAATATTTGTATTTTTTGTACTTATTCACATTGTATTGTTTTTGTTTTGTTTTCTTCTTGTCAAATGTGGAGCTTTTCTCCCCGGGCATCCACTGAAAATGGACCTGGTCCAGTTGGATTTTTCCCGGTTAACAAATATAAAATAAATAAAATAAATAAAAATAAATAAAATAAAAGTATAGAGTGCCTTAACATCAACACACGCCCAAAAATAATTGGCCTGCCAATCCATCCCTTCAACTAGATCACACAAATCCTTACTGTTCTTAATATGTGATGGAATTCGCAAAATGTGATCCTTAAACTGCGAGTCTAAAAAAATTCCTACATTCTGTAAATAAGACCCCACCCCCAATATTATTGGCCTTCCAGGGGGAGCTGATAAATACTTGTGAATCTTAGGAATTGTGAAAAACTTGGCTCTCCTAGGATTCCTAATGTGAAGCTTTCTCACGTCACAAATACTAAAAAAAAGCAAGTCTTTCCCCTTCCTCTAATAATTCCAATAGCAAGGAATTAAACTCAGCAGTTGGATCACTATTTAACTTTAAATAAACATTTTCATCATTTAACAGGCCAAAAAACATCTTTTTGTATTGCTCCCTGGCTAAAATTACCCAGTTGCCACCTTTATCTGCTTGTGTAAAAAAACACATTCTTGTTTCATTACATATGCTTTGCAACATTAACCATTCTTCCCTAGTCAAATTGCACAATTTTAGATTTTTTGCTTTTTTTACAAAAACATTACATTCACATTCAATTTCTTTACACAATGTTGACTCAAAAACATTAATGACCATAGTATTTTTAGGAGGAATAAAATTACTAACATACAGTACTGCAGGTACCTTAAGTTTCCCATATCCAGTAACAAAAGCCACCCCCAAACTTTCATTGTCATTAACACACCCATCATGAATATCCTCTTCATTCAAATCAACAAACTAATTTTTGTATATTGATAAATCCAAAAGGGAACTGTCAGAATCAGTAAAAACGTCATCTGACCCAGATTCTCTAAAACTTACTGAATTTTCTTGAATACTTTTCTTGTGAAAAAACATCTTTTGATTCAACTTCCTACAAAAACAAACTACTTCAATGAATAAATCTGCTAGGCATGGGAAATATGTGGGAACAGTTTTTACACCCTTATTCAATAACCTCTTCACACCATGATATAAAGTTAAAGGTGAGAGATTAATAACGTCCAACTGTCCAGACTCAATCTTTCTGTTCACCTCCTGGTCCCCGACGTGAATCAATAATGCCAATAGCCCTCGCAACATCAGAAGCCGTTATCTCCTTCTCCTCTTGTTGCTGATGCCATTGCTCACTCTGCCACCTCCACTGTTTCCCTGCCACTTCTGGCCTCTGCCGCTCGACTGCTGCTGTGAACCACCATACTGGAACTGCTGTTGTGGCATTTGAAATGTTTTGTTTCATTTGTACATTTAAATTTTCGAACAAAACACTTTTTTTACTACTAGACGCTGCTTCTCCAGATGAAAAGGAAGAATCTCGTGATGTGATAGGGCTTTTCTCATCTTGTTGGCCACTACTTCTGCCCCTCTTCGGGTTCCTCTGCCATGAAAAAATTAAATTACTTTCATAGTCCCTCATGTCATGTTCCATCTTACACTTTTTTTGAACAATAATGTCCCCTTCTACCTTGGAAATCTTTGCTCTAATAACTCCCATTTTGTCACAGAAAACTTCCTCTGACACAACCATTGAGAGCTCCTCCTGCAACTGGAGGATATCCGCTTGCAACTTATCATGTGCCCTACGATTATGCTTGATCAAAATCTTTAACCAAGCTGAGGTGCATGACAAGGATACCGTCTTCCCCTCTTCTAAAAGATCAACCTCCTCTTCAGTAAAATCAAATGCTGGAAAGTGGTCCACCTGGAGACAACAAGGAGTCAGATTAGAAGTACCATATTTATCTAAAAGCTTTGTGTCATAAAAGAGGGTTACCTCCTTGATTAGCAGTCTCTCCAACTTATCAAAGTCACTTGCGCATTGACACATCACCCAAGGACCACAAATCCCCCATAGCAAATTTCTCCTCCCTTTGCTTCCATAACTCTGAAAAGATTAACAAATCATTCCTACTAGAAGAGCCAGACAAATCTGCACTCAAAGAAGCTCCACAGACTGACATAATAAAAACACCAACAAGTAAAAACTAGCAAAACGAACCAGAACAAAAAAACAAAGCCTCTTCGAGTTGCATAAAATCTTTACTGGTGTCTCCTGGTACCTCAGCTCATGCCGTCATGGGATAAATTACACACAAGAAAACCATTCCTCATATAGTGCATCAATTAACACCACAGTCTAAACATATTTGTGTTAAAGTGAAAGCATCCCATTAACCAAAGGACATAAAATGAATCAAGACAAACTGCTGTTCCCACTATTGTTCCCGTTATTTCTCATGCAAACATTATCACATCCATTTAAAAGGAAATAGCATGGGGACATATTTTAGGCTGATGGAAGTTTTGAGTTAATGTAAATGTGTTATTTCAGTGGTATTTCAGAAAATCTAAAGAGATACTTCAGGTGCAGCTAACATTGGGTAAGACAGTGATTCAGGTTGTAGCCTGTTATAGATCCCCAATCATGTCCCAAGACTCACACTCCACATTCCTAAGCACCACTCTCATACTGGGCAACTTCAACTACCCCTCCATTAACTGGGAAAACTAGTCCTGTACCAATACACTTGCCCACTATTTTCTGGAATTCATTAATTCCAATGCCCTGGACCAGCTCATTCTTACCCCCACTAGAGGTAGCAACATCCTTGACCTGGTCATTATTAACATGGGTGACTGTTGCTCTACACCAATAGTCAACTCTTCCCTGGTTAGATCTGACCACAAACTAATCACCTTAGAAATCCACCCCCCCCCCCCCCACAAAGGTAAGCACCATGAAAAACTTATCCAAACTTAACTTTGGGGCTCCTAAAAACAGAATTGGCTAACTTCATGGCACCCATGCAAATGGAGAATAGTTGCATGACCACCAAATCATACATCAATGCACAGTATGAACACGTTCACAAATGCATGGATCTCTCCATACCCAATAAAACAAAGACACTCTCCTCCAAAAAAAGGAAGTCAGTCTGGTGGTCCCCTGCCATAAACAAATTCTACAACAAAAGGAGTAAACTTATGCAGAATAAGCTGAAGTCCCAAGACTGGAAAACCCCCTTATCAGCCTCAACAAAAAGTTGAGATCCCTTATCAAATCCTCTAAAGCTAGCTATGAAAACAGAATTGCAGTAGATAGTAAAGACAACCACAAGGCCTTCTATAGTTATGTAAAGAAACTCCATGGCAATACCCAGATTTGCTCTGAGCTACTGCACAATGGTACCTCCTATACCAAGCCAACAAATATTGCCAATATACTGGCCGACAGATTCAGTGCCAACTTTACCCCTCCCCCCAAAGGACCAATGACAATACTAGTAGATTGCCAGGCACCCAGTATAAGTGAATGTTGAATTTCAGTATTTCAAGACCAAATTGTCGAATCTGCATTTGCGCAAAACTGCAGAGTATTGAACCCGGAAATGTCAAACCTGTGGTACTGATGGCGCGTTAGGTAAGTGTTATGTTTTTTAAGGGTTTGGGGGAGGGTTTGTGTGTATGTGAGTATGTCGAGGAGTGTTAGGTGTGGATTAGGGTAAGTAGGTAAGAGTGCGAGTGTGTCAGTGTTGAGAATGGTGGTGTTTGTATGTGTGTGGTGTGTTTGTGCAAGGGGGGTGTAGAATGTGTGGTGGTGGGCTTTCTGTCTTTCGGTGTTTAGTGCAGCTTCGGAGTTAGTATATATAAGTAGCGGGGAATGTGGGGTGCAGGGGGGCTTGCCCCCCCTGCTTATAGGAAGGGTAGGTGTGTGTGTTTGTTTTGTTCTGTTCTTGCATGTTATTTTGCTTTGTTGTAGTGTTGGGAGGTAGGTGTATTTGTGTTTGTATGTCTGGTGTAGTGTTTTGTTGACGTGCTCTGTTTTGGCTTTTGGGTTTGAGAGTTTTCGGCTTTATAGTCTCGAGATACTGAAATTCGATATTTCAGTATTTCAAGACTATAAAGTGAATCCATATATATATATATATATATATATATAGAGAGAGAGAGAGAGAGAGAGAGAGATGTGTATGGTTTCAGGTTAAAAGAGTGAATGCTCAAATGGGTGAATATATTTTGTTTCCCTCATCATACATACATTTTTTCTTATTTTTATTTTTTCTGGGTCTTTTTTCCACTTTATTCAAAATGATGTGTAATAACAATACTAACTAATTATACAATTATATATATTTTTATAGGTTGTTTTAGGGTTCTTGTACACAGACCTGAAGTCGTCTATTAGGATGAAAGCGATCTTTGTTAACAATAGGTTCTGAAAATAAAAATTGATTTTTACATGCAAAATGTACATGTATATATTTATATATATTTTTTGATTGCCAAATGAACTAAGGTTGATATATTTCCAGCCATGTAGTATATTGTCCTTGATAAAATCACAGACCTAATCTGGTTAAATAAGATGTACCACATCATTATAAATTTTATTTAAAGTACATAAGGGTTTTATATTATTATGACAGCTACTAAGTTGGGCAGGACCAGCTTGAATATCACATGGATGGGGGAAGGGATGTGAATTTAACATGTGTACCAATAACACTTTGTTTTACAACACAATAAACCACCTCCATACCTGATAAAAAGTGTATATATATATATAGATATATATATATATATATATATATATATATATATATATATGTTTAGCAAGCTTGTGAGGAAATTATTACTCTATTTTTGTTTTACTTGGATCAGTTGTCTGTGTATTATTAAAGGGTTTTCGACTGGAAACAGACTGCCTGCCTTGCTTGGATTACTTTCGAATACGTAGTAATGCTGTACAATTATATATTTTCTATTATTACTTTTTGACTTGACGAGTTTAAGTTCGCTACTTCTACTACTATTGTCTGATCTGATTAATATACAGTGATTAACTAGAAATATATGGACTGAAAATCTTCCACACAGAGAAGTTAATTACACTGTTTTGTTTTTGGACCCACTACACTTTAGTGGGTTGTTTTGAGACTTCGGGGATACCATGGAGATTACTTGTTTTTTATTGCTGTAAATCAGAACAAATGCTTATATAAGAAAATGAGTTCCCAGTCCTCTTCAATAAACACACATAACACTGAATGATATTTGACGACTTATTATTAAACTTCCATAAAGGTAACTTCATTAACCAAAATTATTTATTAATCACAAAATATTCATAGCATATCTGATATTAATTACAGAATAAAGATCCATATTACCTGTTAACTAGGGCAGCATGACCCCACTTAGCCTGATCTAGTAAGCAGTGTCATTACCTCTGCTTACTTATTTTACTTATGAAGCCGCATCCCATCACTCACTTCCTTTACTACTTATTGAATTAAACATCTGACCAAATATGCAGCATCCTTACCTCTGCTCGCTTATTTTACTTATGAAGCAGTATCCAGCTGCTCACTTTCCTTTCCCAAGTCATTAAAATGAACAACTAACACCAGACAGAGAACAGAAGAGGGAAAGCCTGCCCCTTTTCTCCACCCTTCCCAGACTTGCAAAATAACCATAATGCCCCATTGTTCCACAAAAGAGGAAGGAGGAAGGGAGGGCAGGTAGCAAGTTCTTGCGAAAATGTGACTCCTTACCCAGTTACACTTGCATAAAACCCATTAAGCCCCTCCCTACCATTTCCTCATTTCCTCCCAATTATCCTTCATTCCCATTTAACCCTTTCTTCCCCTTATCCTATAATCTCCATTACAATTTCTATCTAACCCCCCCCCCAAAGATGTCCCTGGACAAATTGGTTTGTTACCAAACCTCATTTGTCCCGGTCCCCTTCAATAAACACACATAACACCTAATGATATTTGACGACCTTTGTTAAACTTCCATAAATTAACTTCATTAACTAATATTATTTATTAGTCACAAAGTAAACATAGCATATCTGATATTAATCACAGAATGAACATCCATATTAACTGTTAACTAGAGCAGCGTGACCTTGCTCACCCTGACCAAATAAGCTGCGTCCTTACCGCCGCTCACTTATTTAATTTATCAAGCAGCGCTCAGCTGCTCACTTTCCTTTCCAAACTCTTTGAAATGAACATCCAACACCAAAGCAGGGACAGCAGTGGGCAAGCCTGCCCCTTTTCTCTGCCCACCAGCCTGACCAGGCTGTTCCTTCTCCTTTCAAACTTAACCATACATTCAAAAAGGTTGAAGCCAAACATCATTCGGTGTATTCCATCCTCTGAGCCAAATTAGATTGGTGTCATCAACATCTCAGATCCCTATCATATAAATTTCCATTGCAGCCAGTGGCTTAAGCAGTTGAAATTAAAACAATGATCCCACTCCAACGGCAGCCTAATACCTGTACCCCTGTATAACCTCTAAATCAAACATGCCTTCACTTATCCCAACTATCAACAGTAGTTTTGTAATTATTCCCAAAACATTACCTACCAAATGTACCACCAAAACACTAAAAAGGCCAATAGCATCCAAAACAAAACAAGCCCAAGTACATGCCATCCTGCCAAAACAGCAGCATCCTTTTGCTGCCCAAAGGATATACTAATGACCAAATGAGAATTCCTTTGTAAAATATCACTTTAATACTAATTCAGCCACCGTATGCACTATTTAAAGGAAAAATTCTAATGGCCAACATAGCATTTGCTAACCAGTGACCCACCCTCTTAATGACTCCAACACATCCCTAAACAAATATCTTCCAGAGTGTAACCCAATGAAACTTCATTTACCTATTCCCAACCCATGCAACGAAAACTTACCTAGTCAATAGCCATAATCTGTCAATCCTCACACTAACAAACCCACCCAACCCCTCAAACATATGAACCACAATCCAAGATTTAGTAAAGCTACATAACCCTTTCACCTTCACCTTATCCTGTCCCAAGCCTAAACACAACTTAACAAACTCTTGCAAAAACCTACCATACACCTTCCTATCAAATACTATCATGGAATCCTGTACTGCATTGGATCCCTCCACACCAACCTGACACCTCACCTGAGAGCACTGAGGACTCATACCATTTCCCTATTGTCCAAATGAAAATTAACCATTTTCCCCACAACTTTCCCTACTAAACCTTCAACACCAAACAAACTGAAACTAACTCCAAACAGTAAAATCCTCCTGCCAAAGGCCCTTCCATCCTGTACATTCCTCCTCCATGTCCCTCCATTCTGCTGGCCACTGAATCAAAAACTATTCCCTCAAAAATATGCAAAATTCAGTAGCCCTAAGAGCTCCATGACATCCCTAAACTGCCCTTTTCTTGAAATACCACCCCTGAATCATTTTTTTATATATATATTATTTGCATCTGGTAAATCAAATCATAGCTTGCAACCACTAGTGTACCCAGAAACACAAAGCCTTGCCTCGACCTTCAACTTTTGAACAACTGCAACCAGTTCCTCATACATCCTTAACATACTGCACACCTTGCAATGCTCTGTCTCACCCTTCATCTAGTCTTAAAATTAATCCAGATAATGTACTTCCTTCTGGCTTCCCACCTGCCGCTGCCAAATCCAATGGAAAAACAGTGCTAACTCTCAAAGTGGCACAGGCCACAGAGTGACCCATCTGGATAGGCTTGTCACTGGAAAACTTAAACCCAACTAACATGCCCACCAAATGAGACCCAACCTCAAGTTGTTGACATCTAATCCCACCTGTGGAAAACCTCCAACTGCCGATGAACGATCCCAAACCTGGTTCGCCCTGTTCTTGACGCAGCTCTTCCACACCTGTCCATGCACTACTCCTAAAATGCACCACTCTGACATGCCTTAATGAACACCTAAAAGTAGGATTACCTACAACCTCATTGTGCACCACTCCAGCAGTCGGAACATCCACCACAGCAAAATGCAACCCTCTTCTATTCCACTTCCTTCCAACCACAAGCAGCTGCAAACTCTACTCTTCCCTCTGGACAATCTTGCTGTGCACCACTCCCTTGGCCAGAACATCCACCACAGCATCCATCACTTTTAAGTCCACTTCTTTCAGACTGCTGACTGATGTAGCTCTGTGCCTCCCCATCTGCAAAAGAAAAGAAAACTGTAAATCCTCTGCATCCCTATAAAACAAAAGTTAATGACAACATTAGACACTGCCAAGGTTCTATCCTGTTCAAGTGCCCTGCACTGCAATGCCCCACCTCACCTATCCTCAATAACCTGGTACCACCATATCCCTTAGCAAATCCTTCAGCCATCAGCTAGAAAACACACCCCAATAACCCCCAATCAAAATGGAAATCAACCCTTTACCTTGTGTCTATGGAACAAAGACATTACCACTATGCCAATCCTTGAACATCCACGTTAAACTCCCTTTTTAGGTGTTGGTACTCAAAAAATTGTGAACCTTCCAAAGTTTGATGAAGAATGAACCCAAAGTATGAGATAAAATCTAGCCATTCTGCAAAATCTGAGCAGTAGCAAGGTCCACTTACTGCAGTCAAGTGCATGCGAGCATACCTCTCAACCCCTTATCACAAAATTCTGATCATAGCCATTAATCTTGGAGAGATAAAGCCCCAAAACAGAGAAAACCTTTAAATATTGCCCTTACAAAAATAGAAAGTTGATAGCTTAGCAGGTCCAGTACTAAAATAATCTGGACAATTTGCAAAAAATCTGTACATTTGAAAGATATGCATACAAGCCCCATCATTTAACCGTACCTTGCAACCTCTTAAGACAATAAATTTGAACGACCCTTAAAACAGTGAGGAGACAAAGGCCCAAAATAGCATAACGTGGATATTTTGCAAAATTTGTACAGTTGAAAGGCATGTGTAAGAGCCATACCTCACCTCTCCACCATACCCCCCCCCACCTCTTAAGACAAAAATTGTAAAACAATGCAGGACAAAAGCCTAAATGAGTACAAACCTCACAAGTCCTAGGCTAGCTACCTTTCCAGGTCATTTTAAACGTAGCCAGTAAGGCAAGCACCTTAACCATTATGCCAGCCTTCAACCCCCCACAAACATAGGGGCATATCCCAAACATTCTGCTCCTAACTCAGAAAGTTGCTAGAACAGGTTTCGTGCCAGTCCCCCCCAATGAATCCAACCAAAATATTTGCAAAATCTGGACATTCTGCAAAAACTAGACAGTTCTTTGACCATCTGTATCTGTCCAAGGCATCGGTACAGTGGAAAGGTATGTCCAGCAAAATTATGGTGTGAGCACTTCCCCCGAACACCCTTCACCCCCAACCATCCAGCATGTGCACGCTTCCCTCACTACCAAATACAAGCCCTATAATGCATGCACAGAATACACTGCTACCTCAGGGAACTTGCAGCCCATGAAAAACAAGCACTGCGGGCATTCAGCCTCTGTAATCCAACATCCATCCCATGACTACCGCTGTATATATAAAACAAAATCCAGGGCTGCACTGAGTTCATTTGCCATTGAAGCAGCAGAATGGCAATGTGCCCTCAGCATCCTGAACTGCATCTACCCCAATAATCTCGCCACCACCCTAACACCAACAGATATGCTCTTCAAAGATGGAACTGCCAGGCCTCCCATTACAAACCATGGACCACAGTCTGTGTGGACCACCATACTCAACCAAAACCTAAAAGGTACTCCAAACCGAAAGAAAAAGTCAGGACTACAGCGTGAACAACCCTCTTTATTCCCTTTCATTTGTTCCCCCTTTTTTCCTTTTCTCTCACTCTCTTTCCTTGGAAATCTTAAATTATTACTAGGATGCTTAACTTACTGCTATCAACAAACAGTCACAGATCCACCATTCAGTGGAGCCACAATGCTGAAGTAACTATGCCACCAACAAACCCACCTTCTTGACATTAACCACCAAGTGAAAGAATGGTTTCCTAACCATGCATGATCCAGCTCAAGATCAACATGAGAAATACACAATGGAATCAAAGCAAGGAAAAACTTAAATGTACAATGGCGTGCAGGGAAAAGTAAATAGACATAACAGCATTATACAACCACCAAAATATACACCCCAAATTCTGCAAAAAGGTATGTATAACTGCTAGTTAGTGTTTTTGCAGCATTGATGTATTCACCATCCCACCCCCAGAACCCATCACTCTTACAAGGAATGATACACAGTTTACCAGTTTTACCATTTCAGCATTACTGTCATTATTTATTTTTCACCAGTCACCAGTTTAGAGGGACAGACCTAAAATTTGAGTCAAAATTGGGATCATCTAGATGAGAGTTGTGAGTTGAGTTTTCTGCACATAATCCATTCTCCTCTCATGTTCGAAAACAAACTACATACTAAACTTATAACTAACTAAAATCAAAGCATCAAGCATCAATATGACCACAGATCCTATTCTTAAGGTGTATGGTATTATGTCACATGACCAGTGACACCATACCTCTCAACCACTTAGAGCATGAAATTTGGACAAAGCCATGAATAATGGAGGTACAAAGGCCCCAAATTAGGGACACTTTGGACATTCAGCGAAAATCTGTATAGTTGAGAGGTATGAACGACACTCTCCCCTGCTGAGGCTCACTGCAACCCCTTTCTGTTTGATTCCACTCCTCCTTACCTGCACTTCCCCCTCCCTCCTCCATAATGGTCCAACTCCACCACTGCACAAGTGCGTCGAACAACAATTACATGTGGGTATCTCGAGACCCACAAAAAACACAAATCATCACTCCTGATTCAGCTGATGATAAGAAAGCCACGAATCACCCTACCACTACCACCATTGCACTTTTCAAACTACCTACTCGAACCTTTCCCCAAGCATACTCCTGCGTACACAATCTCAGACATAACACCTGCTCCACCATATGCTACCACCACTTGCATCTATCTAACAATAACCGCTGTTCAACTGGCCTGAAAAGTTTTCAAAATAAACTGAGAGGGTATTTAAATGAACCTAAGGTCAGAAAGTTAACCTTCCATTGCAACTAACAGTGCAACAGAAACTGTGCCTGCCTATTAACGATCCAAACACATAAAGCAGCAATAAGCAACTGGAATAGTTGTTCTTTCAAGAAGTAGAATAATCAGCACACACACACACACACACACACACACACACACACACACACACACACACACAAATTGAAATACAGCCATTACCCCATCCTTCCTGCTGTTATTAGCCAAGGCCTACCTGCTCTGTAAGGTATCTACAGTCGTATTGGACATAAACTTGTTGGTAGCAAGTTCACGTCAAAATATGACTCCTTACACTTGCATACAACTCATTAAGCCCCTCCTTACCCTTACCTCATTTCCTCCTAATAAGCCTTCATTCCCATTTAACCCTTTCATCCCCCATCCTATTTCCCCTTATCCTGTAATCCCCAATACTATTTATATTTAACCACCCCCCCAAAGATGTCCCCGTACAAACTGGTTTATTACCAAACCTTATATATATATATATATATATATATATATATATATATATATAATGTGTGTGTGTGTGTGTGTGTATAATATGTATAGCTAGATAGATATTCAGTGCCTCATCAAATATTTAAAATGAGCAGACAAAGAAACAGTGATAATTTTAGATCGAATCTAAAATGATTAGTGGTATCTATAGATAGATACAGATATATATTACATTTCTATGTAATTTAATACACTTTTTATTTAAGGTTAGATGGACACTTACTACCCCTAACACTTTTCTACTTTAAGCAATGTTTGAAAAGATGCACTTATTCTACCTAATATTCAGTTTTTCTAAAGTGCATAAGATAGAACTCATTTTGTCAAGTTATGATCCTTATAACATTGTTTCTGACACTAATGATAACTGTGGTATCAGGAAGACGTGACACTCCATATAATTAGACTGTATGCCATCATTCCACAATCCTGAAAAGTTTATTTTGTAATTACTGAAATTATTTAATTATGTGTTGCTCTTCACTTATTGAAATGAACAGTAAAATTTACATTTAGCATGAAAGGAACATTAGTATTTAAAGTTAAAGTTTTATTTTTAATGCACTGTTTTATTTTTTAAGATTTGACATAATGCTTGAAAAGTAAAACAAAGAATTATACAAAATAACAATATTTCTGTTCTTCTCTGTCAAATAATTATTGTAAGTTTGAGTGTTTAAGTAAACAAAAGACAGCTTATTCTTATTACTGAAAGCAATAAATCTAATACCAAAAAATTCTTACTGCAGAATCCAAAAAGTCACAGAGACAATCTCAGATTAAAAAGAAATGCTGAACTCACAGTGGATGAAACCTTATATGAATTCTATGTGTAAAAAAAAAAAAGTCCAGGGGTGCCAAGGTACCAAGGGAAACAAATCTGCTAGTGTAGAGGTTTGTGGTAAGGATGAACTTAATTAGAATGGTCAGTGGAATCCATGAATATATTCAAGCCAAATATAGAGGATGCAGAGTGCTCCTACAATGGAGAAAAAGAAGAACATTAAGAGGTCATTGCAACCAAAGCTTTTGCTGTAGCAGCTACATATAAAATAGTAATAATATTATGGCACTGACTTTGTATTGCCTTAAATCATAATTGAATCCCCCTTGGCAAACTTGAATTCCACAAGAGGCAAAAATAGGTGCCAAAATAGAACAGTTACTATTATCAGTTGAGTAGCTAGGTCTGTTATTTACTGTAACTGGTCAGGTAGATATGACACAATAATGTCAAATCATGGAGTTAAAGTAATGTTCTTGTAATCTACAAGATTAGCAGTTTCAAACAGATAATCTTGAGGGGTAATTGAATGCTGTCAAAGAGTTCAAAATGACTACAAAGCCAAACTTATTGATTATGAAACAAAGGTTGAATACAAGAATTTCTTTTTTTTTTTTTTTTTTTGAGATTCCTGAATACTGCAATCTGCAGCATTGCCTGTAAACACAAGGGGTATACAGGATGCTGATTAGCTAAATGTAATATATATAAAATGTGTTATATCTATATAAATAAAAATGTAAATGTTCGTTTGTTCAAAATCTTAAATCTCCAAAAGTTCTTCACCGATTGCTTTGAAATTTTCACACAATGTTGCATTCGAATACGCGCGTGTTTTTATATACCTACTATGGATTCTATATATTTGTATACAAATATGCAATTTTATATGTTTTTGTTATAACTTTCTTTCCTCTTTTTCAGTGCAATTGATCTGCTTTAGTTCATCCAAATAATGCCTCACAGAAGATCAAACTTAGGTTGTCGTACTCGCGGAGCGGAAGCAGTGCGACGAGTAATTGCAAATCAAACTGAGGAAGAACGGGCATCAGCGAATGAGCGAAACCGACAAAGAATGGCTCAAATACGTGCTGGGGAAGCAGCAGAGCGATGTGCAGCCAGACTTGAGGATGCACGGTTGCGAGCATGGCGATCGCGTTCTGCAGCTTCAGATCTGCTTTGTTCTCCTCGATCGACACCAGCAGACAAAATAAATGCGTACCTGAAATACTCTACTTTGTGGCGACATGTAAAGACATTAAAATTAACTACAAATATGCATGTCCAGCTGCAAAACAATCGATCAGCTGAGATATTCTCACATCAATTGCTGGAAATTGGGAACAGAAAGGTGCCGGTTGATCTGACCTCAGGTCGAATTTCATTGCCTCATAACTTCTGCAATTTAGTGGCGTCAAAAGAAGAATTGGTTGAAAAAGTATTTCCCAAAATTCAAACCAATTATAAGAATCACGATTAGCTGACTGAACGAGCTATTCTTGCAGCCAAGAACAAAGACGTCTACAAACTTAACAATATTATTCAGTCTAACATTCAAAGCGAGGCAGTCACATACAAGTCCGTCGATATTGTTGTGGAAGCATATGAAGCAGTTAATTATCCAACAGAATTTTTGAATTCACACGATCTGCCAGGGATGCCAACGCACGTACTGCAATTGAAAATTGGTGTGCCAATTATTATGTTGCGGAATATCAACCAGCCAAAGCTTTGCAATGGCACGCGGCTTGCAGTAAAAAAATTAAGGAGCAACATCATAGAAGCAACAATCTTGACAGGACCTTTCAACGGTGAACATGTCCTCATTCCTCTCATTCCAATGATTCCAACGGATATGCCATTTCAATTTAAGAGATTGCAATTCCCAATTCGATTGGCGTTTGCAATCACCATCAACAAAGCTCAGGGCCAATCTTTAGAATTGTGCAGTTTAGATCTACACAAAGATTGCTTCTCACATGGACAATTATATGTTGCGTGTTCTAAAGTCGGCAAACCAGACAATCTCTATATCTGCACAGACAATGGAACAACAAAACATATTGTATACCCACAAGCATTGTGAAATTAAACATATTAGAAATGTGAGCTTTCTCTTTTCTTTCTTTTCCATTTAACCAGACTGAGCCACAGCAACACGTGGCCGGGTACAGCTAGTATAGATATATACATATATATATATATATATATATATATATATATATATATATATATATCTGTGTGTGTATGTATGTGTGTGTGTATATATATATATATATATATATATATATATATATATATATATATGAGTATCTGTTGTTTGAGTTTTCAGAAACTCGAAATTCATAAGGTAAAGATATCATCATCCAGTTTTTGAAAATTCGAAGCTTTTGAATGGAGATCGCAGTTCAGAAAGGGTTAGGAAATGTACCCTTTTCTTCACTGTAATGTAACCTTGGAGTTGGTATATATAATTTGCTGTGGGTGTGAGGGGTGAAAGCCCCCCAAATAGGTGGTTTTGGTAAATGCAAATAATCCTAAATCAGTTTGTCAAACCCGTTTTCAATGGATATATATCAGTGTACACACACACTAAAACAAGTCCCCCCCAGCTCTCAGGTCACATATCATGAAGAAAGAGGCAATTTCCACTTTGTGAACTGGATTTGCTTTCTTTGTGTTTGCTGAAATTGCCTTTGATGAAATAAATTTGAATTCACCCTGACTAAATCGCTGAAAACTCATTTCACCAAATTTCTTTTCACTGAAGTGAAGTACTGGCACTGTGTGGAGTACTGTAAGGTAAGTAAAAGGTATATGCCCTTTTCCCCACTGTAGTGCAATCCTGGAGTCAGTATGTATAGTTGGGGGGTGTGGGGGGCATAATTTGAGTATATATAGTCTTCTGGAAAGAGTTAGTCATTGGTGTTGTAAGTATGCATGTCTGGTTTAAAATGTATTGTTTTGAAGCTTTCGGTGAGATATAATATAAAACCAAACTAGATGTGAAGAGCTACACCCCCACACACCCCAATGTGGGGGCTGTGCCCCCCACACACCACCAACTATATACTTACTCCAGGATCACACTATAGTGGGGAAAAGGGCATATACCTTTTACTTGTCTCTGTTATTTGTGATTGAATGATCACAATGTCAACATCTGTCTGATTGATGCCATGGTCACTAGAAAAGATAGTCAGCATTGTTCCTGGGTAGTGGAATATTCTCTTTCCCTGGGATTGTGATAGGGATTGTGCTACCTTTGAATTAGTATATGTAGTTAGCTGGTGGGGTGTGGGAGGCACAGGGGTGCTTGTCCCCCTACCCTGCAATCACTTGCTGTTTGTGTAGCCTGCTCTGGGGTAGTCCTCGGAACATGCAGTCAATGTGTTGACATTTTCTGTTTTCACAGTTGTATATCAGTACCCCAAGCATCAACACTGTGGTCATTCAATCACAAAATATATATATAAATCATCACCAGCCCCCTTTTCCCCATTTTATACATGGGGTCAGGGTGCTGTGCCAACTGTCACCATCTCTCTCTCCATTCTGTGGCACTCTTCTGCCTTCTTTGACACTCAATTGCCTGACTGTCAGTGGAGATTTGGTCATGTTGACTACAGAAATCATTCTTAAAATAAAATACATATTCTTACAGCATTAGTTAACAAAACATGGATTGACTATATTTGGCTGGCAAATACTAATTAAAAAACAATAGCACTAGATTGCACTTTTGTAAAAATGTGTCGATTTGCCAGGGGATCATATTAATATTTTTATAGTACAATCATAAAAGCATTACTCTTGCATCAGTTCATAGTCATTTTTGGAATTTGCTAAAATTTGGAAGATATAGCAAATGACTTATTGTAGTTAAACTATCCATCCATATTCTATGAAGGTGATTGCAAAGCCACTTAATAACTCACGAACAGCAACAGCAGTTTTCCTACCAGGTGCACCATGGAGATTATTAAGCCTTTTTAGATTGTGGATAATGTTAGATTTATGGCCCATTTTCTTTCATTTACATAAACTTACATTTTCATCTGGAATGTGTTGTTTGTCTTTTCAACTTTTCCCGGTTAGGGGTCGCCACAGCAGAACTCCGGTCCGCTAATGATTGTTAGTAGATTTTTATGGTACCAAGTTGCCAGCCTGATGCCCAACCTTCAGCGAAGGCACGCCCATTCACGCATGTCTTTCGAACACCACTCAGCTGTGGGGAGGACATGCAGATTCCACACAGAAGGCACTCCAGCCGAGAATCGAACAAGAGAACCTCTTGCTGTGAGACAACAACGCTACCGTTGCACCACCGTGGCTATTTTCATCTAGAATGTGTAAACATCATAGTTCATGTGAGATAGATATGCTTAATTGTTATTGTGATCAGAATATTTTTATCCATGATGCCTAATAATTCCATTAACAGTGGAAAAAGAAATAGAAAATGCAAGCTGTTTAGTAGCCCTTTAAGTAAAGTAGGAAGTATTTAAAGCAACTAGTTTATTCTAATTCAAACATTCAAGGCAATGTAAAACGCCTCTATCCCAACCATTAAAGAATACATAACAAATCATACAAATTAAGAAAATTGCTATTAGTTATGATAAGTATATACAACAATGAAAAATGAATGCCTATCAAAAGACGCAATTGTTTCTTTTGTGGAGCTTTCTCCCTGGCCATCTGCTAAAAAAGGGCACTAGCCCAGTCAGTCTTTCCCGGTCAACAAATGTCAAATAAGTAAATAAATAAAAGTAGATCAGCAACTGAAACTGGGTCAGATTCTCATCCACGTTACTCACATATTCTTAGTCCTGTACAAAAGTTGGAAAATTGCTAGGTACAGTGTTGACAGAAATCTTTCAGCAATTGTATATATGAAATATATGGTTAGAAAAGATAACTTGTGTGAAAAAAGGTTGGAGATTTAGCCATAGACTATTAAACTTGTATATAGACTAGAGAGAGAGAGCTTTGTGTACTACCAGCTATGCACTTGTTAGAGGTGATGTGATGTCTATATTCAAAGGTGCACATGTTGACTCGTATGGAGCGTGTTTTGTTATTAATGCTTTCAACCATATCTATGAGACTAGAAATACCTCCCTAAATAAGGCAAATCAGTTTGTTTTCTTTCAAGAGATGACTACATGAGGAATAAGGTGCAGAACCCTGCTTTTCTTGGTAGCAAATTCTTTGAAGGCCTTTTCTGGCTTTGAGATTGCAATATACGAACATTGCACATTCAACATGATGAATAAGCAGACAGTGCCAGCACTACAGACAATTATTACAGATTCTGTAACAGGTTGTTTTATGTCATAAATCCTTTACATAGGTTCATTTATTCATAAGTGTGTACTAGGCTAATGGCCCTGGAGCCTTTACAAGCCTAGCCCATAGGATTACCCTGGCATTTTGCCACCCAACCTTAGTTCCCAGTGCCTCTGTCCCATCCACTCATCAAGATTTCTGTTGAAGAGGGCCAGTGAAGTGCTCTGTTTGACATGTATGGGAAGTCTGTTCCATAGCATGGACAATGTCTGGGTTATGAACCTTTCCCTCCAGCATGTTCTGTTGATTGTGGTAATGAGGTTGAGGTCTCTGGAGCGTGTTGTGGGGAGAAATTGGGATTTTGTTAGATGTAGCATTCCTAACAGAGCTGGGTCAGACATGGCTTTGTAAGTCAAGTAGAGATCACCACTAAGTATGCAATATGAGACAGAGAATAGTTGGAGTTTTTTGAGTCTGTCCATATAGGACAAGTGTTTAAGGCCTAGGATCCTCTTTGTGAAATACTTTTGCAGTCTGTCCAGTTGTTGCAGGTGTCTAGTGAGGTACATGCCAAATGAGGCATTGTACTCGATGACTGGCCTAATGAGGGAAGAGTAGAGGGAGACAATGACCTCTTTCTTCCTGGATGCAAAACCCTTAGTAATGAGATGTGCCACATAGAAGGACTTTCTGACCACAGTGGCAATGTGGTAGTCAAAAGAGAGGTCACTGTCAACCTGTGTTCCAAGATCTGTTATAACGCCTTCTGTGTTCAGTGGACTACCATCAATGTGGTAATTCATGGGAACCGTGTTTTTCCCAAAGGGGATGATGAGACATTTTTTGGCAATGGGCTTAGGTCCGTGGTTCTGGCACAGTAGTTGGTCTCAGTGAGGCCTTTCTATAGGATGTTAACATCGCTTGGGGAGTTAATAATAGTTCCCAACTTGCAATCGTCTGCGAACATTGTCAGCCAGAGTCTCTTCGTGTTGGCCTGGACTTCAGAGAAGTAGATACCAAACAGGAAAGGACCCAGGACCGAACCTTGTGGGACTCCACTCATGATTGGTCGGCAGTCTGACTTCTGACTTGGAGTCAGCTGCTTTCACGCTGTGGGTTCTATCTGTGAGCCAGTTTGCAACCCACCTAGTGATATAGGGGTTGATGCCTAGCTTAGTGAGTTTTTGCATGATTCCTGAGTGGGGCATGGTATCAAAGGCTTTGGCCAGATCAAGGTAGGCTCTATGAACCACCTTGCCATCATCCACAGCTCTGGTGACTGATTCAAAGAAGTTGATCAGGTTGAGCAGGCATGATCTACTCTTTATAAAACCAAACTGTGTGGGATTCAGAGTTTGGAGATTCCCTATATCCTTGTTTATTAGGTCCATGATGATGCGTTCCATAGCTTTGCATATCAGACTCGTCAGGCTAATGGGGTGATGGTTCCCAGGGTCTGTAGTCACTCCTCCTTTGTGGAGAGGGATGACTGTTGCAGTGTGCATATTTGGTAGGGACAAAGCCGGAGGTGAGGCTTTGATTGAACAGGGCACATAGCTGAGGTGTCAGTTCACTCTGTAATTCATGTAGAACACAGCCAGGGATATTGTAAGGTCCCATAGAGGCTGTATTTTTGGCCTTGGATAGTGCTGTTTTAACCTGTGCAGCAGTAATACAGGGTGCCTGACAATCTACTGGTATTGTGATTGTTCTTTTGGTGGGGAGAGAGGGGTAAAGTTGGCACTGCATCTGTTGGCCAGTATATTGGCAATATCTGTTGGCTCAATATACGAGGTACCATTGTGCTGTAGCTCAGATCAAATTTGGGTATTGCCATGGAGATTCTTTACATAACTATAGAAGGCCTTTTGGTTGTCTTTACTATCTGCTGCAGTTCTGTTTTCATAGCTAGCATTAGAAGATTTGATGAGGGATCTCAACTTTTTGCTTAGCCTGATAAGGGAGTTTTTCCAGTCTTGGGACTTCACCTTATTCTGCATCAGTTTCCTACTTCTGTTGTAGAGTTTGTTTATGGCAGGAGACCACCAGATTGGCTTCCTTTTTTTGGAGGAGAGCATCTTGGTTCTTTTGTGTATGGTGAGATCCATGCATTTGTGTACGTGTTCGTAAAGTGCATTGGTGTATGATTCAGCAGTCATGCAACTATTCTCCATTTGCATGGGTGCCGTGAAGTTAGCCACCTCTGTTTTTAAGGAGCCCAAAGTTAGCTTTGGAGAAGTTTTTTTCATGGTGGTTACCTTTGCGGGGCAGGTGGGAGGGATGTGGGTTTCCAAGGTGATTAGATTGTGGTTGGATCTCAAGAAGGAGGAGTTGACTAATGGTGTAGAGCAATGGTTGCCGTTGTTAGTAATGACCAGGTCAAGCATGTTGCTACCCCTAGTGGGGGAAAAAACGAGCTGGACCAGGGCATTGGAATTAATGAATTCCAGGAAATGTTGGTGATGGTACTGGTGCATGAGTAGTTTTCCTAGTTAATGGAGGGGCAGTTGAAGTCCCCCATTATGAGAGTGTTAGGTTGGACTCTAATATTCTCCAGGGTGCTTAGGAACATGGAGTGTGAGCCTTAGGACATGGTTGGAGACCTATAGCAGGCTACAACCTGAATCGCTGTCTTACCCAATGTTAGCTGCACCTGAAGTATCTCTGATGCATTATGTTGGACTACCAGTTTAGAGGTATGCGCATCCTTTATGAATATGGAAACACCATCGCCTTTAGAGCTTTGGTCCAAGTTCTGGGGCCGAAAGGTGTGGAATGAGTTATAGCCTGGTAGTGCAGGGGTGCTTTCTGCTGCCTTGAACCAGGTCTTTGTTACAGCACAAATGTCGATGTTCTGCATTTTAAGGAGTGCTTCGAGTGAGTGCATTCTGAGATTTAGACTTCTAGTGTTGAGCAGCATGACCCTCAGATTGCATTTGTTTGTAGCTGTCACTGTGGTAATTTGGTCTTTGGAACACCACCTAAAAAAGGCACTATAGGGGTGGCAAGGGTCTTGGCCAGTATCCAGAAGCCCAGGGGTGACAGATGCAGGTCACCTCTGGCAAAGCATCGAGGTCTGTCAGTCATGTCATCCCAGGCAGACAGATACTGGATCCCCTTAGAATGACACCAGAAACTTAGCCAATTGTTGAAATCAATTATTTTCTACTTGTACTGTGGTATCATTCTGGGTGATGGTAGGAGGCTGATCAGGGCTAGGATCCTACCCGCCTGGGCTACATAATCTGAGAGCTCCTCCATGTCTCTTTTCATGTAGTCCAGGGAGGTACGTCTCAGGTCATTCACACCCACGTGTACAATGATAGAGTCATATTTATACCTATTGTTGAGGGACCTGAGTGCGTGTGTTATGTGGCAGATCCTGGCACCTGACAGGCAGCTGACTGTTACTTTCTCCTTATTCAACCTTGTGAGTGGGACATCAGTGTGCCTCACTATCGAGTCATCTATGACTAGTGTGCTGGGAATGCTGTTTTGCCTTTGGGGCTTTGGTTGAGTGGCACACTGTTTAGGAGAGTTATGTGTCTCGTAATGAATGCTGTTTTTTGGTGGTAGAGTATGTTTCTTCCTTGGACGTCTCTCCTGTTTGGGTAGATTTTTATTGAGATCCTTCGCAAAGGTGGGTGTGTGGTTTGTGTTTTTATGTGAGGACGGTGCTGGTGTGTGTTCTGCAGGGTTGTGTGTTCCATGTAGTGTGGTGCAAGTGTTGACCTTCTCATCTTGACCAGCTATCCTGGTCTTGGCTGTAGAGTGCGTGGCTACCAATTTGGATATATAAGTGCATCTCTCACAAGTCTGAGTGTTGGGAGGTAAGAGGAGATTGTTGTCAGTGTACATGAGGCAGTTGCTATTTAGCCTCAGGATGCCCAAGTTCACCAGGTTAATAGGAGAAAGCACAGGTAACTGACCTTTAGACATGCCTGGAGGGGTGGGCATTAATAATAAGTACTGGAGCTGTTTCCTTGTGGAACGTTTAGTGCTAGTAGCACTTTTGTGTGTTACAATAATTGCTACAAGAAGTCTGGTAAAGTGCTAGACTAATAAGCTAGTAAAAGTGCAGGAGAGGAGAGAACTAGCAGATCTAAAGGAAAAACTGAAGAGCAGCCAAATATATAATAATGCATGAACATTAGCTGACGTAAAAGAAAATATAAATTCATTGAAGTGTTCGAAAGTTATGGTCCCTAATAAGTGACAGCATCTATCACCTGCCATGTCTGAGAAACAGATACTGTGTAATATCCTGGCTGTGTAGACGCAGGAGGCACCCATACTTTATATTTAGGAATGTAATCCATACTCAAATGCTGGCAGGGACACATCTAACCACAAATAATACAGAAGTAAAATTGTACCAGCTCCTTTAGTAAATGATTTTGTCAGCAGAGGCTGTAGGAGTACTGAATTAGATAGCATTAAACGTGATATTGTTGCTGAGTGTAAGCATACTGGAAGACCTTAACTTTTCTCAACAAAGGATTAATACATGAACCTTTAAAATGGTTAAGACCATACATTTTCTTTTAAATTTAATAGATAGTTCAGTCAAATGAATGATATTATTTCCAAGAATTGGGCTATTATATTAAGTTCTAAAAAGAGTAAGCAACATGTAGGTGATGAACCAAGCTTCTCTTATAAGAAAACAATGAATCAAATGCAGCACTGCAGAGAGAACTCCAGTAACACAGACAATGCATAGCAGTCAAAGCATCAGTGGTACTTTTCACTACAAATGTTGCTTTTGTTGATGCATTGCAAATGAGTCATTTGTTCATAATCCAGAAAGAGGGAAAGACTTTTATTTTGTTGATTATGATTCATGCATTATTATATATTTGGCTGCCTATGAACAATACATAGCTTTCTGGGTGGAGAAAAAAGACAAACAAAAGGACAGAAAACAGGACAATGCTCTAATATAAGGAAAGATGTTACTACTAATGTTTAATTTAACCATGCATATTATAGAAACTAGTCAAACCAAACTTTATAAAGAAATCTTGATTGGTAATATGGAAATGGATATGCTGCATTAAGTGTTCATTCATTTCATTGAGTTCATGTCCATGAATAGAGAGGATGGAGGTAATTAATGCATACAGAGTATTATGAATATTACTTGCTCTCTCTCTTTTTATAAGGTTGTTTAAAGAATGAAGTGTACTATGTAAATATATTTTGATAACATGCCTTCCAGTAGTGATACATCAGTTTTATGAATGGCTTCAGTTTTCTTGACATGATAGTGTGACTTTTGCAGAAATGCTGTTTAAACATCTGAGACAGTGCCCTGGTCTGGCATGAATGGTTGTATAGCCTATGTATTTTTGTCTCAGTAAGAGTTCTTTGATATGGCTTTATAAGTCAAACTTTTTTATGGTATACAATTAACTTTCCTCAAAAAAACTGTGTTTTGAATCTATCTTTCAGACTAAACAAGTACCATCAAGTGGTCATTCAGCAACCCATCAGGAAACCACATAAGTAACCCAGTCTTAAATATCACATACAGCAGATTTAATCTAAAAAATACATGCATTAAATTATGTTGAGCAGACCAATGCTAAGGTAAAGTACTGTTTTCAACACTGAAAATTACTTAGCAACTCTCCCATGCTGGCAAACTTACAAAGTGGAGGGATTCTCTTTGTCCAAAATAGAGATGGACTACCTTGTTACTACATCTCCTTTTTAAAAATATTTCGTTATTGCCATCCACAGCCAATCAAATTTGCCATTTAATTACTTTAGTCGCATTACTGAACACCACTGTTCTGTCTTACTAAAAGCAAATGGCTGCCAGCCAAACGAAGATGATTCGGCATTTTATCTATAAATGCCTAGTATTCAGTCTCTTCCCTTTTTATAAGGCAAATTCACTGCTCATAACTAAAAATTGTATATATGTATGTATTTATTTATTTACATTTGTTTACCGGGAAAGTCTGACTGGGCCAGGGGCTCATTTTCAGTGGAGGCCCGGGGAGAAGAGCTCCACACGTAGAGAAAACAGTTACAGTAGAATAATTTGTTAGGTAACATAAGGTAAGAACTATAAGGATTAGCCCTAAAAATTGGTAAACAATTAACAGACATGGAAATTCCTTAAGAGACATACAATATTTTCACACACATAACAATCAATTCCTACACAACAAGCAAGACAGTTCCTAAATAGGCACACATGAAAGATATGTGTGAATTATCTACAGAAACATTATATAAAGAGACAGTATTCAGCAGTGTGATTCTATTATTTGAAGTATGTACATATAAACATATTACAGCTTCAGACTAATCAGGTATTGTATTAGCATAGTGATGAGATACATATCATTTTTAAATGTATAATAAAAGTTGTAGACTATCCTATTTCTATCCTAATAAATAGAATCATAACTGAAGGAACCATCCCATCTATCTGAAAAATCTCCAATGTTATCCCACTACGTAAAGGCAGTAACTCAACTGAACTCTCAAACTTCCGTCCGTTAGCCTTACTCTCTCCTTTAGCAAAAATTATGGAAAAATGCATCCACCAACAACTACTAAACCACCTACTCCAAAATAGCTAACTTTCAGCATGGCTTTAGGCCATTACACAGCACCACCACTGCCCTCTTATCCTTTTCTGACTGCATGAACAAAAATTGTAGCAGCAATACTCTATCCTCTGCACTCTTTATCGACCTCTCAAAAGCCTTCGATATGGTAAACCATAATCTACTTATGAATATACTTAAATACCTCTCACTAGATACACAGGCATTACAATGGTTTAAATCCTACTTAGAAAATAGGCAACAGGCTGTAGTCTGGGATAATAATCTATCCACCCATCTTCCTATTATCCTTGGTGTCCCTCAATGCTCTATACTGGTCCCTCTCCTATTCCCAATTTTTATCAACAATCTAAATGTAAAAATTCCTCAAGCTACCTCCATACAATATGCAGATGATTCCACACTAATATGCTCCACTACTTCATCTGAACTGCAGTCCCTCACCCAAAAAGTGTTTAATATAGTAGAAAGCTGGTTCTTACAGCGCTGTCTCCTCCTGAACCCCACAAAAACAAAATTATTGCTCTTCACTCCTACACAAAAGTCCTCCCCAATAGACTTAACAGTTATATCTAATAATGGCACTGTCATATCTCCTGACCCAACCACCAAACTCTTAGGAGTAATAATAGACCACAACCTTAAGTTTGACACTCACATCAACACTGCAATAAAATCAGTTAACAGAAAACTAGGCTCCCTCTATAAGATTAAACCCTTCCTTACTCCAATAGCTAGAACTACTATTGCCCACATCCATCTTATCTCTACTCTCCTCTATGCCTCACCTATTTATACTAATCTGTTAAAAAACAACCTCAACAAACTGGCAACCTCCTATATTAACATTTCCAGATTTGCCACCGGCTCCTCATTTAGAACCCACCACTGTCATAATCTAAAACAGCTAGGATGGCTGAAGCTGCATAATCAGCTTCAATTTCACCAACTTATTATCGCCCACAAGACCCTTTATCATCCTAACAATACTCCAATACTTACTAGCCTTATCACCCCCTACAAAAATCTTACAACCCTTCGCTAAGCAAATAAATTTCTTGTATCCATGCACAATTCCAACTATAAGGCTGGGGATTCACTGTTCTCCAACACAGTGGGGAAAACCTGGAACCTACTTCCCACTTGAATTCTCATCTCTTTCTTCAATGTTACTTTTCAAAAAGAAACTCACTGGTTATGCCCCTGTGCTAACCCAGACTAACAATCCCCTCCTTGCTATGTGCACTGTATACTTACTTCACTATTGCTGCATTAAGTCTAGCTCTTTCATAAACCACAGAGGGTATGATCTGTTAAGCTAAAGTCTGTATGAACTTAGTCTTTTTAAGAAGCCACTTTAGAGTATGAACTTGTATACCAAGCTATCAACTTTATGAACGTGCCTCGTCCTTATAAATAATTTATATTTCTTTGTTAAATATGTTAAGTAGTAAGATTACTAAGTTGGTATGTACACAATTGCATTCTAATCTTAAATTTGTACTGTACCTGAAGTTGCTAATATCTGTATAGTGGAGCGTATCTCCCTGGGCCTCTACTGAAAATGGACATATATCCAGTTGGACTAGCCCAGTCAACAAATGTAAAATAAAAATAAATAAATAAAAATAAAAAATAATATAGGAGTAACGGTAGCTGGCTGAAAATCAGAAAGTAGGATTTGAGTACAGTGAAGGAAGGCAGTTGTATGTCGATAGTCAAGAGAGCTCAGAGACATTGTGCAGTAGGATCAGCCTGGTTTTGTGCATGAGCAAAGCCAGTTGTTAAATAGGCATTCCCTGAGGAGAAATTTAAATTTGGTTGTGTTAGTAGTATTTAGTATGTGCTGAGGGATGGAATTCCAATACTTGGTTGGCTAGAGAACAGAGACTCAACAAAAGTGTTGTTGAACGTAATGACTTTTAGAAGTAGTTTGCCAGAGAATCTCAGGGATCTGCAGTTTGAATAGGGTTGTATTAGGTTCATGAGTGCAGGGCAATTGTGAGGTTGGTGAATGATGGAATGTGGCACAGCTACTTGATTGTGTGGCAGAAGTTTGGGTAGTTCAATCCATTTTAGTTGCCAAAGTGCAGAGCAGTGGTAGGATCTGTGAAAAAGGTTTGTTGCATATCTGGTAATTGTATTATAACATGACTCCATTTTGTTTAGGTCTGCTTCTCTGAGATTTGTGAATATTAGTCAGGCATATAGAAGGGTAGACAGTAGCTGTGTTCTGGCTATGGATTGTCGGGTGGTGTTGGTTAAGTATGGCTTCGCCCTGTATTATGAACCCACTTTAATGTGTACTTTTTTGATGGTCTGAGGAAAGTGTTTGTCGAATTTTAGATGGTTGTCAATTGTGACACAGAGTAGTTTGGTGTAAACAACAGGTAAAGTTTTAGTGTTATTGGAGGAGTAGATGATGAAGGGCAGTAGGTGGTCAGTTGTTTTATTATCTGAGAAGAGCATTAGCTTTGTTTTGTTAGGATTTAGTATGAGTTGGTAATCAGAGAGGTAGTGTTTGATGTCTAGGAAAGATTTTTAGGTGATATCAAGGAGTTCAGGTAGAGAGGCAGCACAACATATGAGGGAGAAGTCATCTGCATATTGAATAATGGTTACTGGGTGGGTGGGTGGCAGTGCAGAGTTTGTTGGTTAGTAAATATGGTGAAAAGCAATGACCTGAGAACTGAGCCTTGCGGCACACCCACTGAGATAAATAGTAGAGTGGAGAGTTCATTTTGCCATCCAGCTGCTTGTTGGTAGTCAGATAAGTAGCTATAGAACCAGGAGAGGGCTGGATGGCTGAGGTTTAAGGATGCTAGTTCATTAAGTAGTTTTTGATAGGATACCGTGTTGAAGGACTTTGACATATCAAGAAAACTGGATGAGATGAGCTGGCCATTGTTCCTGAGCTGACGGATTGTATTAGTAAAACTGATAAGAGCTATTGTGGTACTGTGTTTGGGTCTAAAGCCATGTTGGGAATTGGGAAGGAGATTATTGCTTAGTAGATAGTTCAGGAGTTGCATGTGTATTTTCAAGAATCTTGGCTAGGGGAGGCGGTATACCAATTGGTCTGTAGTCTGAGAACTCAGTTGAGGTACCACCTTTGTGTACGAGAATAATATAAGAAATTTTCCAGAGCTTTGGGATATATTGCTCAGAAATGGACTGGTTGATTAGGAGAGAGCTAGCATAAGATACAGTGTCAGCTGCTAATCTGAGAAATTAATTAGGGAGTTGGTCAGCAGTGAGGGCTGTAGGCTTCAGTTTTTCAAGAAGTTTTTTAATGGTGCTGTTTTATATTGGTTTGTTTGAAAAAAGATTTGATGTTTGCTTCTGATCCTGCACAAAGACATAGAGGGGTATTACTGTCATTTTTTACTGGGCATTAGATGGGTTGATGAAGTGTGAGTCAAACTGGGAGGCAATTTTACTTGTGGTATCTATGGTTGTGGAAGCTTGGGTTGTGGACTGTCCAGGTTTAAGGAGTTGCTTAATGACTTCCCAAAGTTTCTGTGGATTGTTTTGGTGCTTTTGTTGGAATTTTGTATAGTAAGACTTTTATCAAGCTTAATTTGTTTTTTTTTTTTTTTGCTAGGTTTCTTATTTGCCGATAGGTGAGAAGGGAAGCTTTGTTTTTGGTTTCTTGATACTGTGACCAGGCTCTGTTTCTCTGTTTAAGGAGTTGTTTGGTGGTCTTTTTAAACCATGTTGCATGTTTTGATTTAACACGTGTCTTCCTAAAGGCTGCTAGACTGTTTAAGATATCTAGGAACCTATTACTGAAGTATTGAACTGCAGAATCTAATCGGATGTGTTTTAGTGGGGTCCAGCCACATTGTTTCAGTAGAGATTTAAAGTTTTCAGGAGAGAAGTTTATTTTGTTGCAGACCTGTATATGCAATGTTCCCTGGAAGTCTCATGTGGTTTCTAAGCAGATAGGTGGGTAGGTAATTACTTAGGCTGTCTGGAAGGCAGCCAGATTGTATACAGGATGAGGATCTATTTATTAACGTCCAGTCTAAGATTGAATGTTTATTGCTATGCTTGTCAATTCTGGTTGGGGATTGAATTATTTTGCTGAAACCATGGAGGTTAAGAAAGTTGGAGGGGTTGTCTGATGTGCACGTGGGCCAATCCATCTTGAAATCCCCCATTATTATGGTTTCCTGATTAAAATTTAAGGTTTCCCAGCAGAGAAGGTTTTCAAAAATAGATGGGTTGTTACCTGGGGATATGTAAATTGCTATAATAATAATGTGTTTGTTAGAGTTTAGTTGGAGTTGGCAGATTAAGATTTCACAGTTCATGAGGTCTGGGGGGTTATTTTTCAATACATGTTTGAGTTTGAGTGTATTTTTGTATATTATAGCTGTGCCGCTACCACGCTTTTGTGTTCTGTTGAGTGACACGTCTGTGGATGTTGTATCCTTGGGTTACAATTTCATTATCATTTATGTGGGGTTTTAGCCAGGTTTCTGTTATGATTGTTATTTCTGGAGAGTATAGGGAGAGGGTTGCATGAAATGTATGATTAAAAGGTTGGACCTATTATATGGTAGGTTAGTGATATTGGGAGGTGATGTGCTGTCTGGTGGATGATGCACTGGTTGTTGGTGGCGAGGGTCTGGATTTGGATGAATGTCTCCAGTTAGTTGGAGTTGAGTTGGCTTAAATAGGAATAGGTATGTGAGTTTGGATACTAGCCTGGCATATTTCCAGAGTAAATATGGTAATACCTGTGAGTGAATGAGGAGTTCTTTATTGGTGCTGTTGTAGAATTGTGGTGATATGATAATGTTTGTAAGAGTTATTTTGGGTGATGTGGTTGTGTTTGTGGGAGAATAGATAAATGTGATCTGTTGATTATGAAAGGAGTTAATAAGGTATGTAGTGATGAGTAGGCTGAGGAGTGATGTGTGGAAGAGTAACATTGTTATTATGATTATTGTTAAGTATGAGAGTGGGTGAATGTAATGTAGTTATTTGCAGATCTAGGGAGGGGCTTATTTCTGTAGTAAGAGACTGCCAATGAATTAGTTGGATAGTATGTGGTGATTGGTTAATTGGTTAAGGGTTTGTGTTTAATGGTTAGGTATAAAGGTGTCTGTAGTGGGGATGGATAGGAATAAAGAGTAGGGTAGGGGAGCAGAGTGAGCCCAAGCGGAGCAAGGGTGAATGGAGCATGTACAGCAACAGCAGCTGCAGAACTTCAAGCAAGAAGAGACTATCAGTAGTTGTACTATGCCTGATTGGATGACCATATTTATTATCTGTTTTGGGGTACTAGCTATTTCTGGTTACAGTAAACTATGCAAACTTTCCTTGAAAAGTGACAGTAACATCTACTAACCCTTGCTTGCAAATGTTAAAATACAAAAGCTAATAGCTGACATTTCAAGCAAAAATGTCTCCTAGCAGATGTTATATCAGATTTTTTGTTTCATTTTTCAATGTAACACACCTGCATGTAGCATATGAATAATGCTAACAAGGCACATAGCAGCTAGTGCTAGTTTCCAGGTTAATCTACTACATCCACAAAATGAAATCGCCACTAAAGAAATAAGGCAAATCCTGGCTATCAGTTAGTTCAATACTTTTATTAAAAATATGTCATCTAGATAGGTTTTTGGGGAGGAAGTTCAAGTAGAATGAGTGGAGGCAATCTGAGTGCCTTTGAGGGTGTGCACATCACTACACTACACTGAATTTTGTTTCCTTTTCCAATAGACAATGCAATAAAACACATAAATCACCCAAATTAATTAAATTACGTACTACGTTCATTGGGTGAGTGGCTCGTAATTAATAGCTGGCCAGGTCTGAGCAAGCTATTTCTTGTTAAACAGTATCTATTATTTGCAGATTTATCCCCACTTGGATGTGGATATTTAGGCTGTAAAAGATGGAGAAAGAAAGAGTTGAGGGAAAGTGGAACAATAAATTGATATACTTTACTACAGAAGTTAAAAATAATATTAAAAGTAAAAAGATTTTCTACAGAATATTAAAATCAAGTAAAAAATACGTGGCCTGCAGTGAAAGTATGGAGCAAAATTATTTTAAACTACAGCAGACCTTGTTAAAAAAGAAAAATTGCAGTGCTCATTGGTCAAGTGACTAAAGACTTTAACAATACTAGCCTCCTTTTCCAGTTACAATAAGTGCTGCAGTCTACTTTTAACATTCAAAATATGACTAAGAGTGGCAAACAAAATGATTTCTCACTCGGTATCAGTCTAGCAGCTAACTATGTGGGTTTTAACTACCAGTGAAGCATCAAACCATAGTATACAATTTTGTACCCTACTTGAGACAAGGTATATTAACTGGAAGCAAATGTACAGTAGAAAAAAGTCATGTTTATGCAGTTACTAAATCGCCGGAGCTCAAAAACAGCAAAGGGTGAACAGTTACAAGCAGTCCACAGTAGTGAAAGTATTCGTAGAGATACAACTTGCCTGGTGTGCACACAATGCAGAGAGGTCAATGCTCTTACAGTCAGGGGCTAAAAGAATTAAAAATGGTGCCTTTGCAGTTACACTACTGTTTGTAAGTTTGCCTTAGGAGCTGCTTGTTGGATAAGATTAAAAACTGACCTATGGGGACATGAGTTTAGTAGTACCTGACCACTCCATGGCAGCAGCATGAAAAATCTATATGTTTAGAGGTACTTCCTATCTTTTGCAGCTACCATTCATTAATATCAGTAGTTGTAATTTGCTCTTGTACCACCATTTCAGTGTTTCTTATAAGACTACAGAAATATCTTCCGTACCAGATTGTACCTAATGTGTACATAGACCCAAGACTGACTTCTTACCAAGCTAATCAACTGTAAAGCTTTTGCTTAACAATTCCTGCTCTTACTCTTCACCATTGTTATAATTTCCATACAATCATTTTACTGACTCCATTTTATCATGTTCTTCATTCTCCCATTCCCACAAGTTACGTCTCCAGGAGCAATCGCGAGGTTCAAAGACTAGAGCTATACATTTTTACATTCATTCCTGACTAAATGAATTGAACTTTTGTCATCATTTTGTAAAAGTAAATTTTGTTAATATATTTTATAGCATATATTGTAAAACATACTTATTGTTAATGTCACATAAATATGTTGCTGCTTAGCAATACTAAACTAAGACTATACTATATGTTTATATTACTGAGTGCTTTTTACAACATAATTTTAGTGTGTTTGCTTCCCGAGCTACATTTTAAACCTGTGCTCTGCACCTTGTCTATATCTATGGAAAAGGACATTAGTGCTAGTCAACCAACAATAAATTAAAAAAATTAATAAACTCATGGTAAACAGCCTAATTCATCAAATATCTCTCTGAACAGTTCAGAGTGAACATTTGCCAGTCTGCACTTTTAATTCTGCATTAAATCTGTGAATTGTTTTCCACTCCAAATTTCTGACAAGTCAAACAGTCCTGAATAGATGGAGTATTCATAGTATGAACTGTTTAGAATAAAATATTATATTTCTCATTCATATATTCACCCATATGCACTTTGAGACTTTGGTTATACACGTATGTTTTCAGTTTATACACTATCTGCTATAAGTTTCTGTCCAAGTGCTTTGAATGTTTGAATACATATAATAATAGTAACTGCACTTTCTTCCAGTGTCTTCACTTAACATCACACTTGAGTTATTAATTCTGAATTGTGCATACCAGATTTCCATGTCATTGTCTGGTCATTGCAACATTTCTGTATTTTTATCTTGCACACAATAAACAATGTGCTTGTCAGCATAAATCATGGGCATACATATTCCATTATTAATGGCCATGACTCTATATGTTACATACATTCATATTCCATTATTAATGGCAATGACTCTATATGTTACATACATACATATTCCATTATTAATGGCCATGACTCTATATGTTACATACATACATATTCCATTATTAATGGCCATGACTCTATATGTTACATACATACATATTTCATTATTAATGGCCATGACTCTGTATGTTACATACATACATATTCCATTATTAATGGCCATGACTCTATATGTTACATACATACATATTCCATTATTAATGGCCATGACTCTGTATGTTACATACATACATATTCCATTATTAATGGCCATGACTCTATATGTTGCATACATACATATTTCATTATTAATGGCTATGACTCTGTATGTTACATACATACATATTCCATTATTAATGGCTATGATCCAGTATATTCAGTCTCTTCAGCTGCAAATATTTTGTTCACTCTGCATACTTTAGTAAAATAATTCCTTTTGCCACAGCTTCTACAAATATTGGTCAATTATAATATTCCTTTTAGCCATATTTATAGGTACACCAGTTGCACAACTCTTTCTCTTTGTTGTATTTGTCTAACTTATTTCTGCCAGAGACTTCATAAATCATTTTTTTCTGTTTTTACTTGTTTTCAGCTTTTCTATCTCAAAAGCTAATTTACACACCAGTCTTTTCAATGCCCTTCTTTAAGTGTGATAAGGTTATTTCAAATGCAAAAGCAAGCTCCAGTTGCTTTATTTGTTAAATCTGATTCTATTAGCAATCTTCTTTTTTATCATTTCTGATATCATGTAAACTCTTCTATCTTGTACTAGTGAGTTACACAACATATCAAATTCATAGATTTTTTTCTCAACTCAGTATTTCAGGAATATAAGCATAAGAAGACTTTTTGAGATTTTGTGCCCTTATGAAGAATAAATAGTTAACAGATGGCAGCTTCTTTCCCAGTTCACAGAAACTCTGAAACTTCTCTTATCACTTCAACATTCTGTCATTCTTCCTGTAGAAAATCAATCATAATATAAAGTTCAAAGTACCTTCCCATGCAATTATTCCTTTTCAGCCTTCTCTGGCATTCCACTTCCATAGGAACTAAACTTCTAGATCCCCAGGTTCCCATTTACAAACACATTACCCTTAGCAAAGAGCTGACAAACTAACTCCAGTTGAATAATTTCTAAAATGAAATGTGAAATTAGCTGCTGTCAATTGTTTGTTACACTTTCCTTCTGATTTATGCCTGATGCCATGCAACGTTTGATATGTTAGGATAGCTGAAAGAACAACATAGACACCGGCTATACATGATCATCTTCAATAGCATGTACTTTCAGAGTGTACAAGAAATCAGACCACATGATACATTCTATGAGTAACACATGAAGCTAAGGTGTGACCATTTTTTAACGTTTCTGTGAGTAATACATGAAGCTAGGGTGTGACCATTTTTTAAAGTTGTGCATTACATATTACAAATACTACCTTTATCCTTCCAAGCATGTAGGTTGATAATGGGCAGTATTACTATCAGGAATGGTCACAATGTTCACAGGGAGTAATGGATGTGCCCACAATGCATGACCTATAGTGGTGAGGTCAGATATGTACAGATTCAGTTACTGTCTCATTTCCCTTCAATTTTTTCCTGTTTTATTAGCAGTGATTTAGACCTCATTACTGGGGGGGGGTACTTCTTTGAAAACTATGGTGTCTTACAAACAATAATTCCTATTACCCTGTCAAAGCCAGGGCCAGTAAAGGAGACCTGGCTATAAGCTGTTTTGTGTTTAGGGTGAATAAGAAAAAGTTTCCACCAGCCTTGAAACTCAGAATTAAGTTTAGTAATACTGTATACTAGAGGCAGTTATTCCTTAGCCATTCACCAAGGCACACTTTGCAAAGTGTTGTTAGGGATGAATACTATTCAGATGATGACACTAACTGCCATGCATCCCCTCAAGAGTCAGATTATTCATTTTCTCTCTAAAAATCATAGAATGCTTTCTATTGTTTTTATATAGGCATAGTTTAGTTTTAAGATGTTCCTTATTTTGAATGTAATCATTTTGTTTTTTCCTCTGAAACATTTCCAGGATTAGAAACCTAATACTTTGAGAGGATCTCTCTGTAATTCATATCTTGGTCTTCTCCTGCTTTAACTACTGCAATGTCATTTACCTGGGACTTTCTTACACCAAGGTATTTCATTTTTATCTAGTGTAAAAACTCTGCACTTGTGCTACTTCCTGGTGCATTCACTTTCCAGTGTAGTGCACCTGTACTACGGGGCATGCACTAGTGTCTTGTTTGACACCACATTAATTTTAAGATCTTGCTGCTGGTTTACCTGTCCCTACATGACAAGAGTACATCTTACATGAGGAAGTGCATTGTGCCATATCTTACCCCTTAGGCAAAGCAGCTGACCACCTGGGAACTGCTAGTGGTTCCCCAAAAGCTTTGGAAAATGGGGGCATTCACTCCTTTGATCATCAAGACACACATGTGGAGCCTCCTATCCTGCTGGTTTGGGAAAACTTCTACTCTGGCCTACTGTAAAATACTTCTTACTGCTGCATATCTGATTTAACATTTAATGAAATGTTTTAGACTAGTTCCAGTTTTTAGGTTATTGTTTGTTGTTCATCAGTTTTTACTGATTTTTATCATTTAAATCTAATATTTTTTATTTCAAATTCTTTTATATTTTCATTACAACTTTATTTTTCTTTTGTACTTTATTTGCTTGATTATTTATTTTGTTCCCAGTATTGTTTGCTAAAGTACTTTTAAAAAAGTTGAGGCTGAAATTATACAACCACTAGCCTTCAATTAAAAAATCTTTTAATGAAACTTTAAAAATATTATGTTTTCTCATATGTTACCTACATCGTAAAGAGAAAAGGTGTAGGAAAGTCAGTCATCAATGATAGTTAGTCCTTTTGTGCCTTATAACTTTATAGTAAAGGTATATTACACACTCTGTCTTTCTCTGTTTTAATATGCCTTTAACACATTTAATACCGAGAGGCCATAGGATAGAAATAAACTTCAGTTTAGATCTTATCATCAGAGTAGTGTAAACACCTACCAAAAGCCTTGGACTTCCTGGATTTGTAAAAAAAGAATCAAACCTATAGTTACCTAGTTAGCAAGTAGTAATAGAATTAACGTGTATTTTACATTACAGAGTGGGGTGCACAGTCATTCTTTAGCATGCTCAAGTTCAACTCTCTGTATATTATAGGCAGTATTTGGTTCATTGTTGCCATTTGCATACATGTACTGCAGTTTAAATTAAGCTTATTAAATTGGAATATGACTTGAGCTCTTGACTGCTCTTCTATGTATACACAGAGTCTCTAACACTTCAGATGATACAACACATTTTAGTGGAGTAGAAACAATCTAATATGTTGACAATAAATGTGTAAATCCCTCGATCAAGTTTAAATTAATATGAGTTGTATTCATTTTACTCAACATACCACTCATGTATCATCAACATCTAGGTCATCCAAAAAAACAGCTTAGTTAATGAAGCAAATACATCTGAGAAATTGAAATATTTCATGTTAACTTATAAATTACTTCTGACTTTGGTATAAAAAATGTTTTCAGCTGACTTTGGATCTTTCCATATAGTAAATGAATGGAAAGACATAACCGTGATCCGATACATAAAGTTTATTTTGCAGTACTCCAGGATTGCATGATCCCTAATCTTACCAACATTAGAAACTAGAGTATGTATATAATCTGTTATGAGTTCTACTTCCTCTTTCTTATAAATAGGCTTAATAAGTTATTTTCATTCATTGGAAACCTTATGCCTTTTATAATGTATGTTAAATAGAATGGTGAGCAAGAGGTATTCCAGCTTGATTCCTGGCTGGAGTGTTTTCTGTGTGAAATCTGGTTGTCCACCTTCTGTTCATGTGTTTTCTTTTCCATGAGTACTCTGGTTTCCTCCTACATCCCAGTGGCATGCAATGGGTAGCTTGGTGACTAAATTATCCATTGATGTGTATGCATGCTACAAAACAAGGCCTACCAATCTATTTCCTTAATTTACTTGCCTAGTAAACATTGAAGATGGTGGTGGCAGTTCATGCAATTGTTATAGGAATAAGATGTCACTCGACAGCATTTGATGGAAAGGGTGCCTCAATATCTCAAGAGTCAAGGTTTTTATACTTATTTTTGTTAAATATGTCAGTACCAGAAGCTTTGTTAACTCACTGGCATATTTAAATTTAGAATGCTTTTTTCCCTAAATGATGACTACGGCTATTAGCAATATGCATGATATCTACTTTTGTGTGTGAAGAATTTTTTTATATATTATATAATATTTGATATAATTTATTTTATATTTTTTATATTAGCTATCAAGAAGTTATAGGTTCATAGGTGTGTACTAGGCTAATGGCCCTGGAGCCTTTACAAGCTTAGCCCATAGGATTACCCTGACATCGTGCCACCTGACTTTAGTTCCTAGTGCCTCTATCGAGTAGAGCCAGTGGAGTGATTCCCAGGGTGAATTTTCTATTTTCCATCCACTCATCAAGATTTCTCTTGAAGACAGCCAGTGAGGTGCTTTGCTTGACATGCACGGGAAGTCTATTCCATAGCATGGGTAGTCTCTAGGTTATGAACCTGTGCCTTCAGCATGTTCTGTTGATTGTGTCAATGAGGTTGAGGTCTCTGGAGCATGTAGTGCAAAGCAATTGGGATTTCTTTAGATGTGGCATTTCTAACAGAGCTGGGTCAGACATGGCTTTGCAAGTCAAGCAGCGATCGCCTCTAAGTAGGCGATATGAGACAGACAATAGTTGGGGGGTTTTGAGTCTGTCCATGTAGGACAAGTGTTTAAGGCCTAGGATCCTCTTTGTGAGGTACATTTGCACCATTTCCAGTTGTAGCAAGTGTCTAGTGAAGGTACATGCCAAATGGGGCATTGTACTCGATGACAGGTCTAATGAGGGAAGAGTAGAGGGAGACAGTTACCTTTTTCTTCCTGGATGCAAAACCCTTAGTAATGAGATGTGCCACACAGAAGGACTTTCTGACCACAGTGGCAATGTATTAGTCAGAAGAGAGGTTGCTGTCAACCTGTGTTCCCAGATCTCTTATAATGACTTCTATGTTCAGTGGACTACCATCGATGTGGTAATTCATGGGAACTGGGTTTTTCCCAAGAGGGATGATGACACATTTTTCAGCAATGAACTTAGTGCCATGGTTCTGACACCAGTCGTTGGTCTCAGTGAGGTCTTTCTGTAGGATGTCAACATTACTTGGGGAATTAATAATAGCTCCCAACTTGCAATCGTCTGTTATCTTTGTCAGCCAGAGCCCCTTCATGTATGTCTTGGACTTCAGAGAAGTAGATACTAAAAAGGAGAGGACCCAGGACCGAACCCTGTGGCACTCCACTTGTGACTGGTCAGCAGTCTGACTTGGAGTCAGCTACTTTCACACTGTGGGTTTTATCTGTGAACCAGTTTGCAACCCACCTAGTGATATAGAGGTTGATGCCTGGCTTAGTGAGTTTTGTATGATTCCAGAGTGGGGAATGGTATCAAAGGCCTTGGCCAGATCAAGGTAGGCTGTATGAACCACCTTGCCTTCATCCACAGCTCTGGTGACTGACTCAAAGAAGTTTACCAAGTTGAGCAGGCATGATCTACCCTTCACAAAACTAAACTGTGTGGAATCCAGAGTTTGGTGATTCCCTATATCCTTGTTTATTAGGTCCATGATGATGTGTTCCATAGCTTTGCATGTCAGACTTGTCAGACTAATGAGGTGATAGTTCCCAGGGTTTGTAGTCACTCCTTTGTGGAGAGGGATAACTGTAGCTGTGCACCATTTGGTAGGGACAAAGCCTGAGGTGAGGCTGTGATTGAACAGGGCACACAGGTGATGTGCCAGTTCACTCTGTAGTTAATGTAGAACACAGTCAGGGATATTCTCAGGTCCCACAGAAGCTGTATTCCTGGTCTTGGACATTGCTGCTTTAACCTGTGCAGCAGTAATGCTGGGTGCCTGGCAATCTACTGGTATTGTGATTGGTCCTTTGGGGGGGGGGGGGTAAAGTTGGCACTGAATCTGTCATTCAGTATATTGGCAATATCTGTTGGTTCAGTATAGGAGGTACTATTGTTCAGTAGCTCAGAGCAAATCTGGGTATTGCCATGGAGATTCTTTACATAAATCTAGAAGGCCTTGTGGTTGTCTTAACTATATGCTGCAATTCTGTTTTCATAGCTAGTTTTAGAGGATTTGATGAGGGATCTCAACTTTTTGTTGAGGCTGATAAGGGAGTTTTTCCAGTCTTGGGACTTCATCTTATTCTGCATCAGTTTCCTCCTTCTGTTGTAGAGTTTGTTTATGGCAGGGGACCACCAGATTGGCCTCCTTTTTTATTTGGAGGAGAGCATCTTGGTTCTATTGGGTATGGCGAGATCCATGCATTTGTGTACATGTTCGTACAGAGTATTGGTGTATGATTCGGCGGTCATGCAACTATTCCCATTTGCATGGGTGCTGTGAAGTTCATCACCTCTGTTTTTTGGAGCCCAGAGTTAACTGTGAAGAAGTTTTTCATGGTAGTTATCTTTGTGGGAGGGTGATAGGGATGTGGATTTCCATGATGATTAATTTGTGGTCGGATCTAACCAGGGAGGAGTTGACTATTGGTATAGAGAAATGGTTGCCAGTATTAGTAATGACCAGGTCAAGAATGTTGCTACCTGTAGTGGGGGTAAGAATGAGCTGGTCCAGGGCATTGGAATTAGTGAATTCCAGGAAACATTGGGCAAGTGTATTGGTACATGAGTAGCTTTCCCAGTTAATGGAGGGGTAGTTTAAGTCACCCAGTATGAGAGTGTTAGGTTGGAGTCTGGACCCTAATATTCTCCAGGGTGCTTAGGAACGTGGAGTGTCCGTTTTGGGACATGGTTGGGGACCCATAGCAGACTACGACCTGAATCACTGTCTTACCCAATGTTAGCTGCACCTGAAGTTTCTCAGATGCATTATGCTGGGCTGCAGTCTAGAGATGTGCGCATCCTTTATGAATATGGAAACACCACTGCCTTTGGAGCTTCTGTCCAAGTTTTGGGACCGAAAGGTGGAGAATGAGTTATAGCCTGGTAGTGCAGTGGTGCTTTCTGCTGCATTGAACCAGGTCTCTGTTACAGTACAAATGTCGATGTTCTCCATTTTAAGGAGTGCTTTGAGTGTTTGCATTTTGAGATTTAGACTTCCAGCGTTTAGCAGAATGACCCTCAGATTGCATTTGTTTGTAGATGTTATGGTGGTAATTTGGTCTTTGGAACACAGCCTAAAAAAAGGTGCTATAGGGGTGGCAAGAGCCTTGGCCAGTATCCAGAAACCCAGGGATGACAGATGCAGGCCATCTCTGGCAAAGCATTGAGGTCTGTCAGTCATGTCATCGCAGGCAGACAGATACTGGATCCCCTTAGAATGACACCAGAAAATTAGCCAGTTGTTGAAATCAGTCATTTTCTGCTTGTACTGTGTTATCATTATGGGTGATGGTAGGATGCTGCTCAGGGCTATGCTCATACCTACCTGGGCTACATAATCTGAGACCTCCTCCATGTCTCTTTTCATGTAGTCCAGGGAGGTCCATCTCAGATAATTCACACCCACATGTACACTGACAGAGTCATATCTGTGCCTGTTGTTGAGGGACCTGAGTGTGTGCATTATGCACCAGATCCTGGAGCCTGACAGGCAGCTGACTGTTACTTTCTCCTAATTCAACCCAGTGAGTGGAACATCAGTGTGCCTCACTATCGAGTCACCTATGACTAGTGTGTTGGGCATGCTGTTTTGCCTTAGGGGCTTTGGTTGAATGGCACACTGTTTAGGAGAGTTATGTATCTCACGATTAGTGCTGTTTTTTGGTGGTCAATTGCATTTCTGTCTTGAAGGTCTCTGCTGTTTGGGTAGATTTTTATTAGACCCTCCGTGAAGGTGGGTGTGTGGTTTGTGTTTTTATGTGAAGGCAGTGCTGGTGTGTGTTCTGGAGGACTGTGTGTTCCATGTGGTGTGGTGAAAGTGTTGACCTTCTCCTTTTGACCAGCTATTCCAGTCTTGGCTGGAGACTGTGTGGCTTCCAGTTTGGATATATAAGTGCATTTCTTGCAAGTCTGAGTGTTGGGAGATAAGAGGAGAGGGTTGTCACTGTACATGAGGCAGTTGCTACATTGCCTCAGGATGCCCAAGTTTATCAGGTTAATAGGAGAAAGCAGAGGGAACTGACCTTTAGACATGCCTGGAGGGGTGGGCATTAATAATAAGTACTGGAGCTGTTTCCTTGTAGAATGTTTAGTGCTGGTAGTACTTTTGTGTGCTGTAATAATTGCTATAAGAGGTCTGGTAAAGTGCTAGACTTATAAGCTAATAAAAGTGCAGGAGAGGAGAGAACTAGCAGATCTAAGTGAAAAATTGAAGAGCAGACTTTGGCACTGCTCAGAAGCTTACAAACAGTCCTGGATACAGCAAATCTGTATCTGGACTAAACTAGTTACAGGAAAGGCAGGAAACAAGTGCAAACACAGGCTTTTAAACCAGAAAGTTGAAAGAGATGGAAAAACTGCCCAAATGGCCAATAAACTTCAATTTCTGGGCCAGAAACCACTCCTCTTGTGGTAGATACTCTACCTAGTGCTTACCACTCCCGCTGATAAGCTAGAAGGCTTCCCACCAACACAGGAAGGCTTGGGGGGCTCAGAAGCTTACATAAATCCTGAATACACCAAATCTGTATCTGAACTAAACTAGTTACAGGAAAGGTGGGAAAAGTACAAGCGGTGGCTTTTAAACCAGAAAGATGAAAGATATGGAAGAACTGCCCAAACGGCCAATAAACTACAATTTCTGGCCCAGAAACCACTCCTCCCTCTTGAGATAGCTACCCCTAGTGCTTACCACTCTCACTGACAAGCTAGAAGGCTTCCCTCCAACACAGAAAGGCTTGGTGGGGTCAGAAGCTTAGAAAACAGTCCTGGACACAGCAAATCTGTATCTGAACTAGACTAGTTACAGGAAAGGCAGGAAACAAACATAATTGTTTTCTTTAACAGAAAAGCAGCTAAGACAGCACTAAAAACAATTCAAGTGCAGTGCGAGCTAGTACACTTGAGTGTGTAGCAGTATTAAAGCAAATACAGTTTAAATAAAGGCAATTTATTCAAAATGTATTCTGAACTGAATTCCATTGTTATTTTATTAAACTCTGAACAGTTAAAAAATACCAAAAAATATACTTATCAGCTGAGAAGCACACTCAGTCAGAACAGAAGGAGATTTTTTTTTAATTAATTAATTTATTTATTTTACATTTGTTAACCATGAGAGTCCGACTGGATATAAGTCCATTTTCAGCAGAGGCCCAGGGAGAAAAGCTCTAAGAGATACAATTTTACAGTTAACAGACAATACAGACAATACATTAAATGCTAGTAAAAGGCAGGTTACACAAATGTTATCATATGACAATCATATGGTACTTATTTTGAGATGTAGTAGAGCAAAATGGAAGGGAGTACATTGGACAACATTCGCGGGATACATTTCTTTCACCTCTAGAGAAGCTGGAAGTACAATTAGTGCTACAGTCTAAAAATAAGGCAATACTACTGGTTTTATAAACATTATAGGTCTGCAGCTAAACTGTGAATCTGGTTGATAATGGCAATATAGTGTGTACTAGACAGGGGTGAGATAGGAGCATAGTATGTTATTCATGAAGTGATTTTTAAGTAGTTTCTTGAATTGGGTTGAGGAGTTGTAGTAAGTGGAAAGGGAGAAAGGAAGAGCAGAAGATAATTCAAGGTTAAGAACCTATATGGGTTGGCCTTCTCAAATGTTCTCTCTGTATTAGGTAGAATGAGCTAATGACACTTGACTGGGAGGTGTGTCCCCAGTTCAAATATACAGTAGTACCCCCCACAAAGGTAACGGGGAACTGCAAAGCCACCAACTATAACACCACCACAGGAATAGGGTGGGGGGGGGACCAGTTTCAGAACAGATCAGAAAACAATGCCAGCAAATATATAAATAATTCAGCCAAGCAAAAATTAAGACAGTGCAGAACTTTGAAAAGTTAAAAAGTGCCAAAAAATATACTTATCAGCGCTATATTTCCAGATTGTTTGAGAAGCACTCTTCAGTCAGAACACAAGGAGATTCTAGCAATGTTATGCAGGAATTTACAAATGGGGACTATTTTTATATCAGCAAGCCTTGAAACAATCAGATAACACAAAAGCTGTTAGGCCAGTTTTGCCAACTTTAAGAACACCACAGGAATGGGGGGGGGGGGCAGTTTCAGAATAGATCAGAAAACATATAAAAACAATTCAGTCAAGCAAAAATTAAGACAGTGCAGAACTCTGAAAAGTTAAAAAGTGCCAAAAAATACTTATCAGCATTATATTTCCAGATTGTTTGAGTAGCACTCTTCAGTCAGAACACGAGATTCTAGCAATGTTAAATATCCTACAACTATGAAATGTTATTGCTAAGAAACACAAAACGATCTTTTTTTTGGCTAATCTTATGCATTTAAAACAAACTTTTGTTCTTGATATTGTAAGCTAGTATTAGTTGAAAACCTTTAAAATAATTCTGGCACAAGTACTCTCACTTCTTTTTTTTCAAAAGTATTAATATTTGGGCTATGGACATATTCCCAAAGTTTCTATAGTCTACTTTTCTTGTTCATGAGTTTACTGGTTTTTGGTGAGTAACCTGTAAGTGCTAAAAAAAGCACCTTTGTTTGTTACAGGCATCTTAGTTTTACATTTAATTATATTCTAAAGTGTCACATAAAGAGTTATTAGACATGCTAGGCTAGCTAATGTCTTTTACTTCTATAATGCCACTTTTAGTTGAATGAAATTCATATTATGTTTAATAAAACTGTACATGTTTTTGACATTTGCTTGAATATATTTAGAAGCTGGAAAAGACCAAAAGTTTTTTTTTTAAATAATTATGGTATGATCATTAAATGTTAAAGGGGAATGACTAAATGAAGAATTGTACATATTACGGTGTATACAGAATATATCCAGAATGTAGGTTTCCTTTGCAGGAAGATATGCAGTAAGATATTTATCATTTGAACAGTAATCTATTAACTCTTGACATAATTAGGGTCCATAGTGGTCAAAAGATCTCCAAAAATCAGATCCAGTACCTTGACTAGAAACTTTAATGACACCCTCGCCAAATAGTAATTATCTTTAGTTCTGAAATATCTTCTAGCAGGAGCAAATCCCTAGTTGCCAGCATAGCCAATACTTTTACTGGAGCATGGGCAGTAGTGGCATGCAGACCGCGTGCTGATCTTTTTGCTTGTCATTCATCTCTGTATAGACCAGTCTGGACCAGCCAGTAAATGAATAATTGTTCTCACCCTCTGGCCTGGCTGATAATGCCACACTCCAAGGGCCATAATAAAATATTAGCTTCAAGGCTGTGTTTCCTGTGAATCAAGGACCCACCTTGTGAAAGGATGCATTTGGTATCAATTGAAATTAACGTGGCATCATCAGTAAGGTCAGGCTGGAATATATGTTTTTTGATCTGGAGCATTTTGTAAAATACAGTGTTTCAGTACATTGTTTGAAAGATCTGTTATAAGATGCTCACGTAGCTTTAACTACACTTTTCTTACACTGCCCTGTGCAAATAATATTTCCTTTCTTGGTGAGCACTACAGAAGTTTGTTCCTTTGTAATGCACAATGTGTTGTGTAAGAGTATAGAAACATTGGGTATCAGTTTATGAGAAAACTAAATTTGGATGCTGCAGCATGGCACAAAATGATTTTAAGAACTTAGGAGAAAATTAGAATTACTGTGACCTTTTTTGGGAAATCATGGAAGCAGTTTAAGGTACATGAGTACAAAAGCAGGCAGATGTGATCCAACTTCATAAAAGTAAAATGAAACAATATCAGGAAAATTCCACCATGTCAGTTTCTATAACTATTAAATAAAATCATGTAGTCAATTAGAGTTTTTTGTCTCAAAGATTTGGACCATCTTATCCCCCAATAAGTTATTTAACCCATTAGCTGGCCCATCCTACACAGCATGGCACCATACGTTACCTAATGAAGGAGTACCTTGCTTTTCATAGTTACTAGCACTTTGGTGATCACACATCTTGTCAAAGTAGTAGAAAGCAAAATTATCCACTAGGTTTGTAAGTTAACTTAAATTGTAAGTTCCAGGGATTAGACTGTGAGCTGTTTAACACACCAACACCATAAAAATGGGGTCATAAATTATGTCACCTATCCAAGCATCCATATTCATCTTAAACATATCTAGACTCCCTAATTTCTCAGGGAATAGCATGCTAGATTCTCAGTATAGTCTGAGTGATGAACTTGGATCTCAATGGTGATTTATTTAAGGGACTTTTGTAATTCAGGTTAGTGTATTTGTGAGTAATTGCATTACAACATAATTCTAATTTAACAAAGCTTGCTTTATCTCCTCTTCATATACACTAAAAGCAAGAAGTGGTAAACTCTTGTAATGGAAAAATAACAAAAAAAAAAAAAATGAGCAAGCACAGGAATCTGTCTTATTTCCAACCTCACCCACATGAGTGTTGAGGAAAAAATAAAAAAGCAGAAAAACTAGCAGACTTAAAACTTTGTTGATGAGCTCAGTGACAATAATTTCCAAAAATCACGCGATCCTCAGTAACAAAAAATCAGAAATACTTTACAATGCTAAACATATCAGCTTTTATCACTTAGAAGTAGGTGTGGAAAATGTGTATTGTTTAATTTTTAAACCAGCCTATTTCAGGCAAACAGTATAAACAGGGTTGTAAAAGTACATTTAAAGTTAAAAGTCAGTCTTTTTATGTGTGTGTTATGCTAATCTTAATATCTGATTTTGTGATTAAACCACACCAACCGTGGGTAAATCTTCACTATACCACACCGACATCTTTGGTTATTGTTGTATTATACTTTAAACTAGGAATCAAGGTAGTTTTAACTGTTTTCAGTAGGATACCTAGAACCTTACAATGAAAAATAAGAACCCAAAGTAGGAACAGTTCCACAGCTCACAGTAATCCACACCAGCAAAGTTGCCAAAGAATGTAGGATCCAAAAGGTAAAATACTTCATTTATTGTAAAAAAAAAAAAAAAAAAAAAAGTAAAACCTGAGCGCTTTGATAGAAGCCCATCTAAATAATATGAAGAAAGCTCTAAAAATGAGTTGAATGTTTCATATAGGAAAATCGACTTAGCTTTGTATGATTTAATATTAGAAGAGTTGATTGTCATTGATAAGTTTAACTACATGAAAAATGAATTTCCAAGTATCCCAACAATATTTGTGATTCCTAAAATTCATAAGAATTTGACAGAGCTTTCCCTAAGACCAATAATAGATGCAAAAGGGTCAAAAATCCATTTCATAACAAAGTTTATTGAAATAAAACTGAAAGGTATTTTAACCAAGGAACCCTATATTTACAAAGATTTGTGGGATTTTTTGAGTAAGATCCACAGAGACACCTAAGCTGAGAGATTCATTTTGTTCACTATACACATTAAAGACCTCTTCTTGGTTAAACCACGACACAGATATGGATTGGTTCCACCAGTATTTATGTCAGCATACTAATTTTGAGCCCAGGGTTGTTCAGGCAGTGACTTCTCTTATGGAAATTGTCCTAAAAATAATTTTATATGGTTTCAGGTGACAATTAATAAGCAGACAAATGGTATAGCGATGGGGGCTGTATGTGCACCCATTTTTGCAAACACTGTCCTAGCATACTGGAAACATAATTATTTGTTTAACTCACCATTTGGTAAATGCTGGAATTCATATGCATGCTACCTTGATGACCTACTTATCTTTTGGCATGATAGTGAGAGTAAGCTACATTCATTTTTCACCTTTATTAACAATACCACACACTTTTTTGAATTTCACTATGACTAAATCTTTTGAAATTTTAAACTATTTAGACATGTAACTGAGAATTGACCATTCTGACCATTTGGTTACCTCTGGTTAATTCAGAAAACTCACCTACTCCAACTCCCTTCTTCATTTTAACAGCTGGCACACTTTACATCAGAAAAAGGCATTTTTTAAGGGCCAGTTGCTTCACCCTGCTAGGATAGTTGCTGGGATTGACTCCTTTACAAAAATAAGAGGAAACTTTAATGCAAATGTTAACTAACTGTGGTTACTCAGCCCAGTTTTTAGAAGGGATGTTCCGGGAGGTGAAACGAAAAAGCATGGATAGGCTTTATGTTCCCTTACTAGGTGCTGGTAATGTTATAGTGAAAAAAAAAACCTTCAGAGAGCACTACATTTAAAGATGGGTGCATTCTCGCATACAGTCATGAAGCCAGAGATGCCCAATTGATATCAGAGAACTACCAGACAATTCTTTTAATGGGTGGTTTAAGCAAAGAAAAGCAAGGGACCAAACCACTAATTACTTTCAGAAGGGATTGGAACTTAAAGAACCATCTAAAAAGGCAAACTGTATTTAGTAAAAACAACAAATGTTCACAGTGTATGTCTAAGTGTGGCTGTAGTTCCTACTGTTCTCACAAAGGAGAAAAGATAAATGTGCTAGGTTATGGAACAATTTTCTGCCCTAAGAAATGTAATTGTAAAATGGAAAGGGTAGTTTATATAGCACTGTGTTCCCAATGTTCCTGTTTTCCATACTGGTAAAACTGAAAGGGCTTTAAAAGATAGAATTTATGAACACCTAAGGGATATTTAAAAAAAAACAAGACGGTAGAAACAGCCTTTAGACACATCCAAAAGTACATTGACCGTGTCTTTAAGTTTTGTAATTGATGACCTTGATTTAGACCCCAGGAATGGACCTTAGAAAATTAAGTTGGAATGCGAACGTCTGGGTATCACATTAGAAGCAATGCCACCGAACCTCATGGTCTAAATGAAGGTATTTCCCTTGCTTGTTTCCTAAAACTTAAAACTTTTAGCTAAAGATACTTATTTTTTTTAAAAAAAATGTAAGTCTGTACTGAATAAGTGTTTTTGTTCGGGTGTATATTATAACAACGAATGATCAGATGATCGAACGTTGTTATATCGACCCCTAAATGTCGAAAATCCAAAAGAGTGAACAACCAGAACAGCGATTTTTTTTTCCCAGAGAAAAAAAATCACTGTTCCCAAAAAAACAAACAAAAAAAACAAACACTAAATAAAGTGGGGGGCTGCACCCCCCACACCCCCCCCTACTTAAATATACCAACTCCGAGATCGCACTACAGTGGAGGAAATGGCACAACCCAGAGGGCCGGTCCAGCAATTTCTTTCCCTGGGAAAAACTTCACTGTTCCAGTCATTCACTATTTTGCCGGTTCAACATGTAGTGTTCGCTCTAACAGCATTCGATCGTCTGATCCTTCGCTGTTCTAAAGTAGACCCTTTTGTTCAACAAGAGGCAAGCTATACTACCTGCTTTTCTTTATTGTTTCTCTGTTATGTGACAGGTCTATAAAGATGCAATTCAGTGCAACTGCTTGTGTGCATGCTATGTTTTTTCAATATGTTATTTATGAAATGTTGATAAATATTATAGATAAGTTTGCAAGTTTATGCTATTTTTAATGTTTACTGAGAGATATTTGGCTTGATGTTACTGGACCTTTAAATTCAAACTCCCTTTGGTTATCTTTTCCTGGGCTTTTGTGTTTAAATTCTGAAAGTTTGTTACATTCTTTACTGTGATGAAGTCCCTTTTGACTTTAGGACAAAGGCACTCCAGTTTTACTGTTTTTTTTTTTTTACAATAAATTACATATTTTACCTTTTGGAAACTATATTCTTTGGCAACTTTGCTGGTGTGGATTACTGTGAGCTCTGGAACTGTTCCTACTTTGAGTTCTTATTTTACAGTGTGAGTTTGTGCAGCTAAATGGTAGCAAAATGGTGAATAAACATTAGGCTTTATGTCGCCTCTATGAACACTGGCAACTTTAGTGATTTACCATGAGGTTTTGTGACCTTAGAGTTAGTTACATTATTTAAAGAAGTGCAGTGGGAAGCTTTCACTTTTCAAGAGGTGTGTGGTTGACTTATCCTAAACGTAAGGAAATTGTGTAGATTTCAGTCTCACTAAGTAAATGGTCTTTGATATCATGATTCATAATAGGCAACCCAATCAAATATCCTATAATTTAAGATATATATATATATATATATATATATATATATATATATATATATATATATGGGTCACCTTTAAAATCTCGAACTCGCGTTTGCCCGAAACGGAATCCGACGGGACGAGAATACCGAAAACGCAGATGACCGAAAAGGTGGGAACCCGACGGACTCGGTAAGTGTGCGATCGAGTGAGGGATTTAGTGTTAGGGAGCGGACAGGTAAGTGTGCGATAGTGAGGGACTGTGGGTTAGGGGTGGGTTAAGTGAGTTAGGGTTAGGGTGCAGGTAGGGTGTGTGCGATGGTGAGGGACTGTGGGTTAGGGGTGGGTTAAGTGAGTTAGGGTTAGGGTGCAGGTAGGGTGTGTGTGCGATGGTGAGGGACTGTGGGTTAGGGGGGGGTTAAGTGAGTTAGGGTTAGGGTGCAGGTAGGGTGTGTGTGCGATAGCGAGGGACTGTGGGTTTAGGGGTGGGTAAGTGAGTTAGGGTTAGGGTGCAGGTAGGGTAAGTGTGCGGTAGTGTCGGACCTTAGGGTTAGGGTTTGGGTTAGGGATAGTGCATATGTTATGTAGTGTACTGTGTTGTTTACGTGTAGTGTGTTGGTGTAATGGTTTTCGGTGTTTTGCGTTGTCGGCGTTTTATGTTGTCGGTCTTTTCGTTTCGGTCATTTGTGTGTCGGGCAAACGCGGTTTCGAGGTTTTAAAGGTGATCCATATATATATATATATATATATATATATATATATATATATATATATAAAGGGTAATTGTAGATGTCATCTGGTCAAAAGAATGGGTAGTCTACAGAGGGTACCACAGTGTTAAGTGCTGATTAATTTTTTTTAATATTAACATAAATGGCATTGCTGATGCTCTCAGAGGATTTTTTTGCAGACCACAAAATAATTTCATTAGAATAGTAAGAAACTAGTATAAGAGGGACTAGAGTTACCAAGATGTAATGAAGGCTATCAAGGTTGTTTGTGGCTCTGTAGTTGCCATCACTGTTATGTGCAATCACTAGTGTGTGAAATACAGGATCTGTATCTGAAGATTAAGATTGGAGTATTCTAAGGATTTCCACCATTCTCCAAAGATGTAGCATCATGGAGTTGGTATGGAGGTATACGGGAGTACAGAGAAATTAACCCCTGAATTTTTAACTGCCTTTTTGTAATTCAAGTATGTGTTTTATGTAACTGTTATCATCTTATGATCACAGTTATGAGGGTTTATCAGAAAAAGTTAGAGTTTCATTGTAAATTAACTGCACTTTTAAATAAAGGTGAGACAAAAATGTAGATGGGGAGTCCACAGTTATTTGGTAACTATCAGCAGTGCAACTAGGAAGTGGACCTGGTGTTGTGATATAAAATGACATATAAATGAGTATGCATTTGCAAACAAATAAAAAACAGATCAGTAAGAATGGCTACTGGGTATCTGTGATACAATGGATAGAGAACTACCTGCAGGAAATAGAAGTTATTATCCTTTTGTATAAACCGCTATAGAGATTTCAGCGACTGGAGTACCAAGGGTTATTCTCCCCATCAACTGTAGAAGCAATTTGTACCAAGCATGGATCCACAAAGACATTTTCCTCCATTATGGCCCTAGGGCCTGTGAGATCATTTTTTCTAGGTCAGAATGACATATAACACCTTGGTATTTGAGATGACTTTTTCTAACTTTTTTTTCCCACAGGAAAATAATTTTCTTGGGAGGCAAAAGCCAGGGTACATTTTTTGGCTAGGCTTGTATGGGCCCTAGGGCCGATAGCCTAGTACCTACCTATGAACCTATAATAATTCTGAAGGTCTGTTTTACAAGTTACATTGAAAAGATGTAGGTAACTGAGGAAAAAGGTAATGTTTACAAAATAAGATAACAAATGTGTGAATTCTTAAGTCGGCGACACAAGGGAATATATTTTGCATCATATGTCACTCTGGGTATGTCTGGTTTGAAGTTAATTTTACGTAAAGTCTGAAGTATATTATATTAACTATGCAGCACAGAGGTTACGTCATTCTGTAACACACCTACATTTCAAGAGGTGCACTAGATAGTCATCCCAAATACCAAGGTGTTGTATGTCATTCTGACCTAGACAAAATGATCTCACAGGCCCTAGGGCCATAATGGAGGAAAAATGTCTTTGTGGATCCATGCTTGGTACAAATTGCTTCTACAGTTGATGGGGAGAATAACCCTTGTTAAGATGTTTGCTGTACCCTTATTATATTATTTATATAGATTTATTTCAGGGATGCATAAACACTTTTTGTCACAAGAAATAATCACCCTACTCTTCCTCTTTTTCTGGAATAATCACAGCCAGAAAATCAGAACGTGGATTACTAGACTACTACAAAGGTGTTGAGGATTGGAATACTGGATTGACACCTGTTTAGTATGGCGCTCACTGCTCTTCATTTGATCAGTCGTAACAGAGATACACTTCCAACGTGGACCAGTTTAGAAGCAAAATTATTTTGGGCAGAATCTCTATGCGCTGCTGTCAAATATTGGGGGGGGGGGCTTCCTAGGTTAGCACCAATTAACTAAGACATGCACAGCTATGAAGTTCTTAGTCCATTTTTTTCTACCTTGATTCCCTGGGGCTCTTTGATTTCATTATGTGGATACAATATGTTACAGGTGGGGCGGATGCTTGCTCAATGCAGATATATCGGACTGTAAAGGTATACATTGGTTGGAGGACCTTCTGCTGGTGTTTAAAGGCAATCTTATTTTTGTCTATTTTCATTATCTTCAAAATGAATGGGACTTGTCATATGATAACCACTGGAAATAGTGTATCCCTAGATATACTATCACATGATCTCCATTAAAACACAAGTGTTCCTTTCTCTCCTTGATAACATCACATAGTCAAACTAATAGAAAAGAAGGTGTGAGAGGAAGCATTAAAGTGCCAGAGCATTGTTTCTGTTTGATGCATAGAGATGTAACTAAGGCTAGGAAAGTATTTACTGAAAATGTGCACTATTTGGATCCCCATTGTAATAACTCAATAGTTAAGAGTGCCCAGTACAAGATAAGTAAGTTAAGTTAAGGGAATGGCCTTATGTTCATGAAAATGAAAAGTCAATTATTCTTTGGATGGGAGATATTTGCCTTGCTATGGTCCTTTAAAGGCAAATACAAGACAACTTTTTCTTTAAAAAACATGGGTTGAATTAAAAGGGGCTGTTAGAGAAAGTACTATATGGAGATCCTTTTGCATCATACTTTTTTCTGTTAATGACAGATGATCTTCCATCTATGTTGGGCTAGGAGTTCATGGAGTGGCTGATGCATGTAATGTCAATCTTGGGGGCCTACATCACCAGTGAGCGGACTAGCCTACACAGTTTATTTTTTAATGAACTTAAGTGATGAATATGTAGGGTGTTTTTTTTCAGAAGAGTTCTGCAATTTATTGGACAGTTGTGAAACCAATCCTGCTTTTCCCCAGCAGTCAAAACAATGGTGGTTCACCTTGTTAAAGGAGTGCTGTGGATAACTATCTGAAACACAGAATCTAAGTTCTAAAATAATTAATTGATTTCTTATCTTGGCTGTGCATCTTTATAAATCTCTACTTTTGTATCTATTGCATATGTGTGTAACCTGGCTTGAGTGACATTTAGCTATGAAGGATATATTTTATTGCTATTGCTTAGGCATAGTAGTTAGGTACAGTATTTGAGTTAAACAATGCTGTCAGTGTTATGTAACTTTTATATTTATGGATTGCTGTTCTCTTGTTAATCCAATTATGTTATGACAAATTTGTGAATTAAAAAAAAAACAAGATCTTCCAATTTCTGCTGCATAGAGACCATGCGGAGCACCTGAATGGAGACTCTTCTGAAGGTCCCCAGTATAAAATAGATGCTTAACACAATCTTGCATGGGTGATGTTGAATGCCTCTGGTATACTCCACTCTGGTGATCAATGCTGGCATCACATCAGTGTCCTGTGGAGGCATCATCCAGATCTTTTTAAATACATTTGTTGAATTATCACTTGTGACATAGGCAAAAAAGAAGTTATGTACTCACCATAACATTCCATGTTTGTTGTCCAGTATCTCGCCTTCATTCTTGCTGGTTGGGTTGAGAGCCGAATCTCAGCTCCAACTCAGCTGTATACCAAAGCTTGAGAGCTTCTACTGGCTTGAGGCTATAACCTATCCCATGATGCTTAGCGGCTATTCCCCAGATCTAGTTTGAGGGAGAGAGCTCCCTATGATATAATTAACATACAGAAAGAGAAAATATATGAAATATATTGGTTATAAAGGTAAAAGGAAGGCAAGATGGGAATCAGATCATATTTGCCAATTGTAAAAATTCCTCTAGATCCTCCAGGAGGGGGATGGCTGGGTGAGATACAAGAATGAAGGCGAGATACTGGACAACTAACATGGAACATTATGGTGAGTACATAACTTCTTTATGTTATGTTGTCCTATCTCTCCTTCATTCTTGCTGGTTGGGACAGAGTCCCCAACACCTTTCTCTTGGGTGGCTCAAGGGAATAAACTCTTCAGGACAATGGAACTAAAGGATGCCCAGTTCCAGGAGGCCACATCTACTTTGTAATGAGAGCTAAAGGTGTGAGGATTGACCCATGTAGCAGCAGCACAAATTGAATCCAATGGAAGTTTGAAGTGAAAGGCAATGGAAGTAGACACCGCTCTAGTTGAATATCCTTTCACTTTCCCTGTGGGTTCTTTATTATGAGATTGATAAACATATTTGATAGTCTCAGTAAGCCATTTGGATAAAGTAACTTTTGAGACTGCCCAGCCTTTTTTTGTTTCTGAATATGACGCAAACAATTGATCTGATTTTCTAAAAACTTTCGTCCTGTGTAAATAAAAGCGCAGTTGACTATGTACATCCAATTGGTGAAACTTATATTCTGCCTTGTTGCTATAATTAGGAAATAACACAGGCAATTCTATAGATTGGTTTAAATTTGTTTCAGAACAGACTTTTGGTAAGAAGAAGGGATTTGTTTTGAGGGGAACTCTATCGTTGTGGAAGATCAAATAGGGAGGACTGACGGATAAGTCCTGCAACTCTGAAACCCTCTTAGCTGAGGTAACTGCTGTTAGAAAGAGAGTTTTCCGGGATAAAAATTTTAAAGAACAAGAGGATGCTGGTTTGAAGGGGGGAAGAATCAATGCTGATAATACTAAATTTAGATCCCATGGAGGAGGAGGTTCTCTTACAGGAGGTCTTAACAGGAACGTACCCTTGAGGAAGGCCTTGCATAACTTGCAGGACATTACATTAGATCCGAGTTCCCTCACATCATAATTGGATATAGCGGCTAGTTGACCTCAAATAGTGGCCGCCGTTGCTCCTTGATTAAACATTTCTGTCAGGAATTCCAAAATTGCAGGTATAGAGGCTGTAAAAGGATCTATGTGTTTTTTTTGTCCGCCCAACAAACGAATCTCTTCCATTTGCTTGCATAAAGTTTCCTAGTTGTCTTTTTGTTTGAGGAGAACAAAACGTGGCATACTGCAGGGGATAATTCTGGAAGCCTGGCTAAGATTGGAAGTGGAGAAACCAAGCTGTCAGCTTGAGGTTCTGAAGGGCAGGATGGAGTGTTCCTGACTGATGCGTCAGAAGATCCGGCACTGGGTACAGGATCCATGGGTCCTGAAGGTGGGGCCAAAGGAAAGGGAACCAAATCTGATGAGGCCAGTATGGAGCAATGAGGATTAACCTGCAACTCAATGACTTGGCTTTCTGAATAACTTTTGGAATCAAAGGAAACGGGGGGAAAGCATAAAGAAGTCCCGGGGGCCAATCGTGGATGAGTGCATCTCTTGGTGTCTCTTCTGGAGGTGAAATGAGAGCAAAGTAGTTGTTGCATTTGGCATTGAAGGGAGTGGCAAAAAGGTCACAGCAAGGCTGGTCCCATTAACGAAAAATTCGATATGCAACTTCCTGATTTATTTATTTATGTAATAAACGATAAATGTGCAAAACGCAACTAAGCACTGTTAAAACTGAGGTAAAACCATTTTAATGTATGCAATAGTAGTAAAAGCTATACATTGACTTACATTACTCGCACACCAAGGTATACTAAATTAAAAATGTATTTCCTATATTCGATGTCTTTATTGACAAAAACAGTGCAATAACTAATACCAAACATTATAGGTCAAACCACTATTGCAACAAATATGCATGTATCCAAAATAAATGTCTAGTAATATTAAACTAAAATGTTGAACTAAAAAAATCTATCTAATATAGGATGTTGACAAGTTGAATCAGATGCTATAATAGTAGTGCTTCAACGATGCAAACTCTTTAACTACAAAATAGGGTAGAGGGAACATGTTTCATTCAATCCGGGGGGAGCATTAGCAAAACAACGTATCTGCCAATACAATTCTAGAACTTCCAATAATACTTGATTAGGTCCTTCACGACTATCTGGTATTATGGTATCAACTGCTCTGAACAAAAAGTGTGGTTAGTATTTTCAGCAACATGCTTAGCCAATGCGTTATCTGTTTTATTTTTCTTAATGGCATACAGGTGCTCGTATACCCACTCACGCAACTTCCTGTCAGTCTTCCCAAAGTAAAAGGCAGGGCATAGTTGACACTGAGCAAGGTATGCAACTCCTGCTGATGAACAATTAAATTTATGTTTTACATGACATGTGACATTCCTGATGTTAAAGCTTTCTCCTGTGTTCATGTATGAACAATATTTACACATATTACAGTGGAACATACCTGTCCACCATGACAATGTCCTAATGTTGCTTTGTATAATTTGTTTAAGATTTCTCCCATTTTTCCATACCACTTTTGGTTTAGACGGGAGTTTTTTACTAATGACATTGTCATTAGTGATAATGTTCCAATTTTTATTCATAATTAAGGTAATAATGTCACTATCTAAACTGAAGGGGGTGATAAAAGCTAATTTCACTGATGAAAAATCCATAGTACGAACAATGTCTACCTGTTGTGTAGTAGCACTAAGAATGGGTTGATACATACCGGCCTCTCTTTTAATGGTTACTTCTTGGATCAAATTGTCTACAAGTTGTTTGGGGTAGCCTCTACTCATAAACATAGTTCCTAAAAGTTTACATTCCTCATGGAAATCATCATTCCTAGAGACCATTCGAGCTGCACGTACTAACTGACCTTTTATTACAGATTTCTTCTGGTAAGAAGTATGGCTACTACTGTAATGTAAAAAGGTGTTGGAATACATTTCTTTTCTATGAATATTAGCATAGAAGACCTTGTTAGTTAGATCCAAATAGCTTATCCTGTCATTGCTGTATGTAGATGTGAACGCTAGAAAATCAGAACTAGAATTAAATAATGATACTAGTTCAGTTGCCAAAATTCCATTACCTTCTAATAGAATAAAAATGTTGTCTAAAAATAGTGTATAATATTTAATTTTATTCATGATATTGATGTTCCTACTTGCTAGTTCTTGTTCCCAATAGGCCATAACCAAGTTTGCAAAACTACCCCCGCATGGCGACCCCATGGCTACACCTATTTTTTGCAAGTAAATCTTGTTGTCAAAAGTAAAAAAATTATAGGACAAGACAATGTCTAACATTTCCTCTATTAGTTTCACTTCAGTCTGCAGGGCACCATGTTTCCTTAAAATAAAGCTTACACATTCTATGCCTTCAGTGTGTGGTATACAAATATATAAATCTTTTACATCTACCGTTAGAAAATTGAGTGTATCACTAAACTCAAAATTATTGATATGATGTAAAAATGACCACGAATCCTTACATATAGCTTTTTCTTTGGATACATATTTTTTTCAAAATTGTGTCTATCATTTTAGCACAAGGATACATCATGCTATTACGTGCATCGACTAATGGTCTCATAGGTGGGTTTGTCAAAGATTTGTGTATCTTAGGTATGCCAAAGAGGATATGTATTCTAGGTGTAAGCATAGTTAAATAATTTAAGGTGGTCAAGTCAATCCTTCCCTCAATGAAAAAATCATTGAATAAGGACTTTATAATGTGATATGCTTGGTTTAATTCATTCTTAGATGATACTTGATATGCTACATTATTAAGTGTAGACATCATTTTCCCAACATACTGTTGTTGAGTCATAATGACCAAACCACCACCCTTATCCGGTTGTAAAAATCTAATACCAGTTTCTTTTAATAACTGCAAAGATGTCCTTTCAGCATTAGTGATGTTAGAAGTTAAAATATTCTTCGCATTCAAATATAGCATGTTTCTGAAATCATTCTCACACATTTGTTCAAATAAAATCAGTACAGGATGCATAGGTGGTATAAATGTACTAGAAATATGCAAATTATTAGTTTCTGCATTTTCACTACCAAAATAGATAGTCAAATTCAATTTCCTTAAAAATAATTTATGGTCAATAATAGTTTTGACCAAATTAGCTCGGTTAGTAGGAACAGAGGTAGTGCCATGAGCTAATAGCTCAATAACATCTGGTTCTATGTTGACTGAACTAAAATTAAAAATTTTAAAGTTTCTAGTTGAATTGTAAAGTACTGTACTGATTTTATTTGAACAAATGTGTGAGAATGATTTCAGAAACATGCTATATTTGAATGCAAAGAATATTTTAACTTCTAACATCACTAATGCTGAAAGGACATCTTTGCAGTTATTAAAAGAAACTGGTGTTAGATTTTTACAGCCGGATAAGGGTGGTGGTTTGGTCATTATGACACAACAACAGTATGTTGGGAAAATGATGTCTACACTTAATAATGTAGCATATCAAGTATCATCTAAGAATGAATTAAACCAAGCATATCACATTATAAAGTCCTTATTCAATGATTTTTTTCATTGAGGGAAGGATTGACTTGACCACCTTAAATTATTTAACTATGCTTACACCTAGAATACCTATCCTCTTTGGCATACCTAAGATACACAAATCTTTGACCAACCTACCTATGAGACCATTAGTCGATGCACGTAATAGCATGACGTATCCTTGTCCTAAAATGATAGACACAATTTTGAAAAAATACGTATCCAAAGAAAAAGCTATATGTAAGGATTTGTGGTCATTTTTACATCAAATCAATAATTTTGAGTTTAGTGATACACTCAATTTTCTAACGGTAGATGTAAAAGATTTATATACTTGTATACCACACACTGAAGGCATAGAATGTGTAAGCTTTATTTTAAGGAAACATGGTGCCCCGCAGACTGAAGTGAAACTAATAGAGGAAATGTTAGACATTGTCTTGTCCTATAATTTTTTTACTTTTGACAACAAGATTTACTTGCAAAAAATAGGCGTAGCCATGGGGTCGCCATGCTTGGGTAGTTTTGCGAACCTGGTTATGGTCCATTGGGAACAAGAACTAGCAAGTAGGAACATCAATATCATGAATAAAATTAAATATTATACATGATTTTTAGACAACATTTTTATTCTATTAGAAGGTAATGGAATTTTGGCAACTGAACTAGTATCATTATTTAATTCTAGTTCTGATTTTCTAGCGTTCACATCTACATACAGCAATGACAGGATAAGCTATTTGGATGTTGACTTATGTAAAGATCTAACTAACAAGGTCTTCTATGCTAATATTTATAGAAAAGAAACATATTCCAACACCTTTTTACATTACAGTAGTAGCCATCCTTCTTACCAGAAGAAATCTGTAATAAAAGGTCAATTAGTACGTGCAGCTCGAATGGTCTCTAGGAATGATGATTTCCATAAGGAATGTAAACTTTTAGGAACTATGTTTATGAATAGAGGTTACCCCAAACAAATTGTAGACAATTTGATCCAAGAAGTAACCATTAAAAGAGAGACAGGTATGTATCAACCCATTCTTAGTGCTACTACACAACAGGTAGACATTGTTCGTACTATGGATTTTTCATCAGTGAAATTAGCTTTTATCACCCCCTTCAGCTTAGATAGTGACATTATTACCTTAATTATGAATAAAAATTGGAACATTATCACTAATGATAATGTCATTTGTAAAAAAACTCCCGTCTAAACCAAAAATAGTATGAAAAAAGGGAGAAATCTTAAACAAATTATACAAAGCAACATTAGGACATTGTCATGGTGGACAGGTATGTTCCACTGTAATATGTGTAAATATTGTTCATACATGAACACAGGAGAAAGTGTTAACATCAGGAATGTCACGTATCATGTAAAACATAAATTTAATTGTTCATCACCAGGAGTTGTATAGCTTGCTCAGTGTCAACTATGCCCTGCCTTTTACTTTGGGAAGACTGACAGGAAGTTGCGTGAGCGGGTATATGAGCACCTGTATGCCATTAAGAAAAATAAAACAGATAACGCATTGGCTAAGCATGTTTCTGAAAATACTAACCACACTTTTTTGTTCAGAGCAGTTGATACCATAATACCAGATAGTCATGAAGGACCTAATCAAGTATTATTGGAAGTTCTAGAATTGTATTGGCAGATATGTTGTTTTGCTAATGCTCCCCCCGGATTGAATGAAACATATTCCCTCTACCCTATTTTGTAGTTAAAGAGTTTGCATCGTTGAAACACTACTATTATAGCATCTGATTCATCTTGTCAACATCCTATATTAGATAGATTTTTTAGTTCAACATTTTAGTTTAATATTACTAGACATTTATTTTGGACACATGCATATTTGTTGCAATAGTGGTTTGATCTATAATGTTTGGTATTAGTTATTGCACTGTCTTTGTCAATAAAGACATCGAATATAGGAAATACATTTTTAATTTAGTACACCTTGGTGTGCGAATAATGTAAGTCAATGTATAGCTTTTACTACTATTGCATACATTAAAATGGTTATACCTCAGTTTTAACAGTGCTTAGTTGCGTTTTGCACATTTATCGTTTATTACATAAAAGAATAAAATACAATAAAATACAATTGCTTGGGATGTTCGATAGAGTTTTTACAAGTAACAATCTTGTTTATTCACCTGCATGAATGAGCAAGTTATATTTATTGAATACATGTTAAATTATTCATCACAAGCAGTAATACTACATGTAATATAGTTAGAATATACAAATATATTGTGCACATGACTTTCGGTGTGTGCGTGATTGTGAAAATAGCGATCCAAGTTATGTGATTGCATGTTACATTTGTGATAGTTTTTTATATTGTACATAATACAAGTTGGTAGATTGTCATGTCCATATTTTTGACATACTTGGAGTTTATCAGCAAGACGATCAAGGTGGTTTACAAATAATTATGATGTACGGTCTGACATGAATTTATCTGGTTTCAAGTTAAATTTAGACTGTAACAGTGGAGAAAGTTCATGTTATCATTGCTTCACTCATCCATAGAAATTCATTAAGATTTTATGAGTGCACATTTATTATTGAATTGTCCATGAATGTAATATATGTTATATAGTTTTTAAAAAGAAACACTGATTGTGTTATTAAGTTTGAGTGCGCTACATGTTGTTAGTTGCTTAGTAACGGCGCTTGTATTTTGACGCCAATAACTGCATTTAAACCTTACAGCTTTTTCAGTTCTGTTTGTCTGAAGAAGCCCCACAACCTGAGGGATGAAAAGTGCTTAACTTCATGTTTGGTAAATAAAGTGTTTTTCTTTTTTAACAAGCAAGTGTCGTTTTCCATCGAGTTTGTACTTTTGGACAGTATTGTATTTGGAGTGCCTGTCAGTTCAAACGAACTTTTTACATGCTTAAGGACTGTTTACATATTGGAGTCATTGTTTCCAGATTCTTTAGACATGTTTACCCATGAAAGAAACTAACACAACAGTAAATTTTGAAAACTATAAAAGGTAGAAGCAAGATAGAAAAGGCTTTTTTTTTTTTTGTACAAAAAAAAGGAAAGGCTAGGGAGGAGGAGAAGTCTCTAAACGACAATCTCCTACAACCCAGGGAGATGCCTCTAATTTAAACGGTGACTCCTTAAGGGAGGTAAGAAGGTGAAAGAATCCTCTTAACTGAAATGGATTCTTTAACTAGATAAGGGGAAGAGAGAAAAGCAAGGCCCCCAAAATGACAGCCGCAAGGAAAATATAGCCAAGAATACTACAAACACACAAAAAGGCACTATACTGTAAGTGGGAAAGGTAAATTAAGAAGAAGTAGTACATTTTAGGAAAGTTAACCAAAAAAACAGAGTATAATACTAAATTTTACTAGCCTGAGCCAGCAAAGACAATCCTGAAGCTTCAAGCAGCAAATGAGATCTGGGGAATAGCTGCTAAGCACCATGGGATAGGTTATAGCCTCGAGCCAGTAGAAGGTCTTGAGCTTTGGGATACGGCCGAGTCAGAGCCGAGATTTGGCTTCGAGCCCAACCAGCAAGAAAGAAGATGAGAAAGGACAACATAAGATCTTGCATTTATACCATCCAGGTCTTCTTAGGTGGTGGGAAGAGGAAGTCAGAGTAATGACACTTGACTAGCAGTCGATTGTCATCTAAATTGTCTGTTATTTTTGATATGCTAGTACTGAACATGTAATTCATGACTTCTTATTTTTTCTTTTCTCTTCTCTTCTAGCTAAGAAGACTATTTTGGAGAACACCCTTCTTTAGTGGACCAGCTCTCCGAGACAAGGAGTCTGCACAGATATGTGTTAACATATTTGGCTAGTACTCATTACATAGCTGCAAGTATGTGTTCTCACTGCCAGTCTGTACCTCTAGAGGAGTTGTTAGTATTATTACATTATTCCCCACTATACATTACAAGCAGAAATGATTGTATCCATCATCTGAAGATATGAAGTTCATACAAATTCAAAGTGAGCTGTGCAGTTACAGATGTCATGACAATGTGGAGGTATAGCAGCTAATAAGGTAACATCTGTTAGGACAGTAATACAAAACACTGCACTTGAAGGCAGTGTTCTCACAAACCCATAGGTGAGGTAGGACACATGACACAGATATACTGAACACTGGCATTTTGTATCTATAACATAGGCCAATCTGCCCAGGTGTACTGATAACATGATCCGTGGTTGGGCAAGTGTCGTTGCATACTGCTAGCTCAGCCCACTGGGCATACATATATATATATATATATATATATATATATATATATATTTTTTTTTTTTTAAATTTATTTTATTTTACACTTGTTGACCGGGCTAGTCTAACTGGATATATATCCACGAGGCCCGGGGAGTTAAGCTCCATATGAACAAAAAATATTAGCAACTTCAGGTACAATACTAATTTAAGGTGTAGAGTACAATTGTTATATAGCAGCATAGCAACTTTTAAAGTAGCATATATAAGAAAGAGAAACAAAAACACACTAACAAATAATAGCAACTTCAGGTACAGTATTATTTTACAGTGTAGAATACAATTGTTATAGAACAGCATAGCAACTTTTAAAGTAGCATATAATAAGAAGAAAGAGAAAGAAATTCCCTATAGGTAGATATATATATATATATATATATATATATATATATATAGATATATATAGATATATATATATATATATATATATATATATATATATATATATAGGTGAAAACTATTTTATGTTTATGTATATATATATATATATATATATATATAAGTGTGTGTGTGTCTGTATATATATTTTTTGAGGAGCGGACATTTGTGTCCATGGTGGAAGGCATGTCTGTTTAATCATGGATTGGCAGTTCTGGTGTGCAACAGTTTATTTTCTGTGCTTTGTCGGTAGAGGCAGGGAGATTGTGGTTTTACCTTGTTGTTAGGTTGACTGTTGGGTATGATCCCATGGACAGTAACCTTCGCATACTTCAGTCCTGCAGATGTAAGCGTTGGTTATAATTTCCCCATACATACTCACATTGGTATTGATATGTACTCATATGTTTAACTGTAGTGTGTGCTGGGTACTGCTTTATTATAAGATAATCAAAAACCCCACGACACAGCATACACCAAAACTTAAATAAAACAAAAAATGCTGACCAGAAAAATCACAGCACACAAGAGAGTTTAATAGTTTGAGTACTTTCATTCCTGTAAAGCAGGAGCTTCCTCAGTAACAATGTAGCAGTGACTTTTCTGGTCAGCGTTTTTTACTTTATTATAGAGTGATTGTAGGAGGGTCACAGATAAGGTTGTCCATACAGAGGCTATATGTATTCTGTACAAGACTACATTGCCAGCAGCTTACCCTACACACCTACACATGCAGTCAAGGGAGTGCTGCAGTGATTCTGCACACATGCCTGCATATCACACTATAGGGACAGGTTATAAAGCAGGTAGACCTGAGTTTATAAAGTGTCATATTCCTTCTTGCTTAATAAACAGCTTCTTAGTGCACAGTTTGATTTTATATATATATATATATATATATATATATATATATATATATATATAGTTTACTATCAAAATCACAACAGAAATCCATTCATATTAGTGACTCACACTACCAACGGCAGAGTAAGTAGGTCAGTATGTTGAATGTCATGCTGAGTATTCGAATTCAGCATTATTCAACATACTGTGCCCTCTGCACCTTTTACAACAGTAAGTTAAGTTCTGTTTTTCAGCAGTACGAACATACTACACAACATGGAACTTCATATTTTTGCAGGGTGCAAGCCCCCCCTGCACACACCACCACCCCCACAAATTATATATTCCAACTCTGAGATCGCATTACATTGAGGAAAAGGATAAATTTCCCAATCCACACTGTACCGCAATCTCTTTTTGTAACATTGATGGCATATCGGTGAACGCACTGTAGCATTTGCTGCACCAGACACTCACATACATAAAGATTGGCAATATGGGATTCAGACAGCTGTAATTTGACATCCCATGTTTGCCGAACCTTCATTCTTTATTTTGATAGTAAACCTGGGTATGTGTGTGTATATACAATTCTCTAGTCCGGTCTAAACCTGGGTATGTGTGTGTATATACAATTCTCTAGTCCGGCCCCTGGCTGCTGTGCATCCCTGGCTCCAGCGTCCACACCTTATTCTTGGGCTCCTGCCTATCCTGCTCTAACCCACTGAAAGTACCCTCTCGGACGTACTTGCCAAGAACCCACAAAAAAGGACAATTACACCAAAACTGAAAGCCCATACTGCTCCCTGAGTGCCTCTCCCAGCAAGGTCTTTAAGTGAAACTTGGGCTCCTGCCTATCCTGCTCTAACCCACTGAAAGTACCCTCCCAGACGTACTTGCCAAGAACCCACAAAAAAGGACAATTACACCAAAACTGAAAGCCCATACTGCTCCCTGAGTGCCTCTCCCAGCAAGGACTTTAAGTGAAACTTGGGCTCCTGCCTATCCTGCTCTAACCCACTGAAAGTACCCTCCCAGACGTACTTGCCAAGAACCCACAAAAAAGGACAATTACACCAAAACTGAAAGCTCATACTGCTCCCTGAGTGCCTCTCCCAGCAAGGACTTTAAGTGAAACTTAGGCTCCTGCCTATCCTGCTCTAACCCACTGAAAATACCCTCCCGGACGTACTTGCCAAGAGCCCACAAAAAAGGACAATTACACCAAAACTGAAAGCCCATACTGCTCCCTGAGTGCCTCTCCCAGCAAGGACTTTAAGTGAAAGTATGTGTACTGCTTAACACTTTGTAGTAATTAATTTAATTTCTACTAGGTCGCAGTGCGCTTCCCTGCCAGGCTAGCCAGCAACCACAACTCCCCTCTCTTTCGCCGCTTAATTAATCCTTTTCTACCTTTTATAATTACACCCCCTATCCTGGACCACGATAGCTCCCTCCTTCCCCTTACTTGATATCTCTTTCTGGGGTCTCTACTGCATTAGACTGACTTGCCACTAGGTGGCGCTCCTGTCCCAGGTCTACCTATCCATTCTCACTCTACAAACACCCCTTCTCCACCCCTTATAAAACCTCTTACCTTCTCCTACTGGCCTTCATCTATATATCTACCCACTACTCCATTTCTCTCTAAGTCTTTCTACCTCACAAATCACTGCAAACTCACCTTTGATTATCACACTCTACTGATTGTCTTCCTCACATTCTCCTCCTTTAGCTCTTGTCCCACTAATCTTATCTTTCTATTCTTCTTGTCTCTCTTATCTTCCTTTCATACAGACTATTCCTGGTGTGACCCTGTCGCTCCCACTGTAATCTCCCCATTCTCTTTAACCCTCCGTAATCCTCTCTCTTTACTTCCTGAACTGCCTTAACAGACAGTTTCACCTCACAACTTCTGGTCTGTATCTGCTCTCCCTGTACTCTCCCTTTCCTCCCCAGCCCACTCACTCCTCCTATTCCGCCCATTTCCTCTTTTCCTCTCCTACTCCATATAGTTCCCACATCCAAGCAGACACCATCTTAATTCTCTAGTCCGGCCCCTGGCTGCTGTGCATCCCTGGCTCCAGCGTCCGCACCTTATTGTAAGTTTGTCCGAAGGACTCCACTGCTAACTGTAACTCTGGATTTTTTATGTGCTTCCTTTTACTTTACTGGCTTTACTAAAGTGTGAATTATATGTACATGCTTTCCCGCTGCAAACGCTTAATTAATAAAGCGCTTTGCACGCGGAACTTGTGTTTAACTGATAGGGATTTGTTTATTAGTAGTTTTACTGAATCTGCACTAGTTAGTTTAAACTGTTACTTAACTGCATTACTGGGATATTTTACTCTGTTAATCTAAAATACTGCTAGTAGTTTTCCACTGCAAACGCTTAATTAATAAAGCGCTTTGCATGCGGAACTTGTGTTTAACCGATAGGGATTTGTTTATTTAGTTGCTTTACTGAATCTGCACTAGTTAGTTTAAACTGATACTTAACTGCATTACTGGAATGGTTCACTCTGTTATTCTAAATTAGTGCTAGTTGCTTAGTAAGCAGTACTTTTGTGACTACTTCCTATTGCATCTGTAAACACTCAGCTTATTCTAGCGTTTAGCACGTGGTTTGCAATAGCTGTTTGGGGCTTTGCTTTGTCATTAATCTGAATCTATGCTACTTGCTCTAAAGCTTTTAAACCACAGTTCTTTTCTGTGTATGGTTTCGTCGCTTGCATAAGGATTCCTAATTAGCTGTTTTGGGGCTGCCTTAGTCGCTAGCCAAGGTCCAGTCATTGCAACTTGTTCCAACTGCGCATATTTAGTCTGTAATTAATTACTGTCTACCTAATCCAAATTACTCTGCATACTAGGGACTGTTTCACTCATAGTTTTACCTATCTGTACTTTGTTATTAGTTGCTTACAGTCAGTCTGTTTAACTAATTATTTGCTCACTTAAAATAACCTTGCGCACAAGGAACTGTTTTATTCTTAGTTCACCTATCTGTGCATTGTCTGTACCTTAAGGTATTTGTAAGAGTGTAACATTTTTTCTAGCTCTGCTGCCACATACATTAATTTCCAAACTTAAAATATGTATGTTTAATAACTGTCTGCCTGTGAACTCTTGGCTCCTACACTGCCTGTTTCATTACATTTTTCTCTCTCCATTGCATCTTCTAGCTTGGGCTCCTGCCTATCCTGCTCTAACCCACTGAAAGTACCCTCCCGGACGTACTTGCCAAGAACCCACAAAAAAGGACAATTACACCAAAACTGAAAGCCCATACTGCTCCCTGAGTGCCTCTCCCAGCAAGGACTTTAACTGAAAGTATGTGTACTGCTTAACACTTTGTAGTAATTAATTTAATTTCTACTAGGTCGCAGTGCGCTTCCCTGCCAGGCTAGCCAGCAGCCACAACTCCCCTCTCTTTCGCCGCTTAATTAATCCTTTTCTATCTTTTATAATTACACCCCCTATCCTGGACCATGATAGCTCCCTCCTTCCCCTTACTTGATATCTCTTTCTGGGGTCTCTACTGCATTAGACTGACTTGCCACTAGGTGGCGCTCCTATCCCAGGTCTACCTATCCATTCTCACTCTACAAACACCCCTTATAAAACCTCTTACCTTCTCCTGGCCTTCATCTATATATCTACCAACTACTCAATTTCTCTCTAAGTCTTTCTACCTCTCACAAATCACTGCAAACTCACCTTTGATTATCACACTCTACTGATTGTCTTCCTCAAATTCTCCTCCTTCAGCTCTACCCACTCCATTCGCCCTGTGGGCTCACTCCGCTCCCCTACCCTGCCCCAAATCTCACCCTCCCCCAGCACCTCTACATGTATTCCTCACAAACTCCTCTCACCCATATCAATTAACCATTCACAGTCCTCTTCTTTTACCCCTCCCTCCTATATCAATTATCTAATCTCAGCCCTCTTCTTATTTCCCCTCCTACTCTTATTCCTCCCTTACCACTTTCCTACACCCTCTCTACAATTAATCTCCCCCTCTCCAATCTGCTAAATTATAACACCCCTTCTACCTCTTTACCTCCTCTCCTCAACTAGCCTGTTCACTTCCATCATATCTCCCCCTTCTTTAACCCACCCATTCTAAACATGCCCTCCCAAATCCTATATATTGCCCGACTCCCCTGCTCCCTTCTTATCTTACTAATTCCCCTATATCATGCTACTTCTTACTCTTCCAAAGCTCCCCCATACCTACCTTCTACTCAAACTATCCCTTACACTTATCTGCATCCTCTTCTACTCATTCACTTCCACTGCATATCCTCCTCCCTTATTCCACCTAAACTACTGCACCTTTTCCAGCCCAAAGTCTACTCCACCTCAACAAAAACTTTCAAACTTAAACTACTGCTAACCCCAAACAACTTCCTACTATACAAACCCAAAAGGCCAAAAGCTACTGCCAGTAATGCCCTAGCCTTATCTGGAGATATCCATCCTAACCCCGGCCCCTGCCTCAATACAAAAAACTCCTTCCCTCCACCCCCTTCTTCCCTACTACAAATAACCCTTTCCCCCTTCCTCTTCCTCTTCTACTTTCTCTCTTAACACTCTTAAGTTCTTCACTATCAATGCCCAGAGCCTTAACAACAAAATCCACCAAGTACAAGCTTGGATTAATCACAACCAACCCGACATCTTAGCCATCTCTGAAACCTGGCTAAAACCCCATATTACTGACTCTGAAATCTTACCTCCAGGTTTCCACATCCTCAGAAGTGACCGATTAAATAAAAAAGGTGGAGGCTCTGCTCTAATCTACTCTAACCGTCTCTCTCTAATCCCTCTGCAAATCCCAACCCCACAATTCAAAATTTCTGAACTAACAGCAGGTCTCCTCAGATTGAATAAACGTAAGAATATCTGCATTATTTCCTTATATATCTCCCCAGGAGACAACATCTCTACCCTTGGAAATATTCTTCACTGGGCCTCGACTGAAATAAAATATGAAACCTACATTCTAGGCGACGTTAATATTGATTGGAATAAAATCAACACGCCTTCCCCCTCCCTATCCATTAACCTATACAACTTCACCCAAGTAATCCATTCAACAACTCGTCCTAAAATAATCCACCCTCCAGGATCCATCACAGACTGGATTCTAGTTTCCCATCCAAGCAAAATAATTCTCTCAGGCTCCATCCCTGACACTTTCAGTAACCATCTCCCTGCCTTCACTCATCGGTCAGCTAACTCCACCCAATATCATCACCAGTACATTCAAACTCGTAATCTTAGCAACTTTAACCCCACAATTTTCACAAACACTTTCAAACAAATTAACTGGCAAATCCTAAACACTCTCCCCCTAGACAATGCTGTAGAACATTTTAACACTATCTTCCTAAATACTCTTAACTCCCTAGCCCCTCGAAGAAACAAACGAATCAAAACTAATTCTGCTCCTTGGCTGACAAAAGAAACTAAACAAATCATGCATCACAGAGACAAATCCTGGAAGCTTTATCAGAAAAATAAACTGCCTTCTGCCTTGCTCCAATACACTCAGCTTCGCAACCAAGTAAAAAAACTAAGCACTTTAGACAAAAAAAAACTACTGTAATAAACTTCAGTCCAAAAATAATAAGAACTCAAAACAATTCTGGAAATCAGTAAACTCCCTTCTCCACCCAGGGTCCAGGAATAATCCCTGCCCTGACCCTAGTTTAACTGACAAGGAGCTGAGCTCTCACTTCAACACTTTCTTCACAGAATCCATAGCTAAACTAACCAAAACATTCCCAAACAATAATCCACCCAACTCCCTCTCCTCAACACCCAACAACCTTAATAAATGTCACTTTAATTTCCATTTCAAACCAGTTTCAACCAACTTCATAAAAAGGCTCTTATCTAAACTTAAGCCATGCTCTAATGCCCCTGACAACATACCCTCCTCCTTCCTCAAATGTGCAGCTGAAGGTATTGCTCTCCCAATTAGCATCTTGATTAACAGATCCTTAAATGAGTCGTATGTACCCAAACTTTGGCATTCAGCCTACATTCTACTTCCCACAAAGGAGGTAAAAACACCACTATTTCTAATTTCCGCCCCATCACCCTACTCTCTCCAATATCTAAAATTCTAGAAAAATGTGTCCGCCATCAACTTTTGCCTTTCTTAATTCAGAATCACCTACTTACACCCACCCAACACGGCTTCCGCCCAGGCCACAGCACCATAACTGCCTTACTATCCTTCCTTGAAACAGTCAATCGAGCCCGAGACTCTGGACTTCTTGTATCCACAGTACTGCTAGATCTTTCTAAAGCCTTTGACACCATCTCCCATACACACCTACTCTTTCATCTCACCAACCTTAATCTCCTACTCTTTCATCTCGCCAACCTTAATCTCTCCCCTAATACTCTATCCTGGTTCTCCAGTTACCTATCAGACAGATCTCAAGCTGGCAGATGGAAGAAGTCTACCTCTTCCTTCTTGCCTACACCTACTGGCATTCCCCAGGGGTCCATCCTCGGACCCATGCTCTTCAACATCTTTATAAATAATCTTCACTCTGTCATCCCTGACACTACAGTCATCCAATACGCTGATGACTCTACCTTAGTTTGTGCCGCCTGTTCCTGAACTACTGACTAAAACACAAATAGCCTTTTCCACTACAGAGAACTGGATGCACCAAAACCATCTCTCCCTCAACTCTAATAAATCTAAAATACTAATTTTCACCCCTACCAGGGTTTCCTCCTTTGACAAAAATACTTTCAAAGTCCTAAGCCAAACCAACACTGCTATAGAAGTGGTCCCTTCTGCAAAACTCCTCAGCATTACCATAGACGAACACCTAAAATTCGATCTCCACATACAACAAAACATAAAGAAAACCCACCAAAAGTTAGGTATGCTCTACAGAAATAACCAATTTCTTTCCTACTCCTCTAGGCACACCCTGGCAATTACATACCTTCCACTCTCGCTACTATATGGAGCCCCTCTTCTAATCAATCTGTCTACTTCCAATACCTCAAAACTTGAAAATTGCTATAATAAGATCTCTAAATTCGCCACTAAATCTAAAACCTCAACTCACCACTGCCTTATCTACAATCTCTAAATTGGCTAGAACTCCCTAACCACCTAGACTATCTCCAACTAACCACCACTCACAAACTAATATTCTACCCAGATTCATGCCCAGCCTTAACAAACATCCTTCCACCATACACCCCAAACAGATCTCTGAGATCTGAACACCAAAGCCTAATCTCCATCTCCATCCACAAACCCAAACGTCCCGCCGGCCAGCTTCTGCTCTCCTTCTCTCTAGGTAAAAAATGGAACTCCCTCCCTCCTTCTCTGAATCCTTCAAGACACAACTTTTCGTATACCTGTCATCTAAATGGAAATGTTCCTGCTTTCACCTGATATAAATTCTAGGGATCTCTCTCTACTGAGCTCTCTATACTCCTGCTCCTCTCTACCCTCAAGCTTAACCAGACTCAGCTGACATTCACTTGACTCCAACTATGTAAATATTGTAAATATCTGTATTGCCACAAAAAAAAAATCTGAATTTGCACTGTCTTATTATGCACATTTTATGTATTTGTATTTCCTGACTGTATGAATTTTACTTTTGTATTTTACCTTTAACATTATGTAACCTTTATTTCATTGTATTGCTTATGGAGCTTTTCTCCCCGGGCCTCCACTAAAAATGGGCACTTCTTGGCCCAGTGGACTTCCCCGGTAATCAAACTGAAAATAAATTAATAAATAAATTATATATATATATATATATATATATATATATATATATATATATATATATATATATAAAAGTCACATAGGTTCATAGGTTGGTACTAGGCTATCAACCCTAGGGTCTATACAAGCCTAGCCATAACAATTCCCTGGATATTTCTTCCCACAGTATTTACTTCCCTGGACCCCTGTCTAGCAGGGCGACTGACTTGATCTCTGAGGTGAATTTGGTGAATTTCCTATATAATAGTGATGATTGACTTTCTCCTTCTCCTTGTCATTATCTTTCATTTTGTTCCCTTTGTTATTTTTATTTCTCTCAACTTATGTTTCCATTTTCAACAGCATTTGACATGACAGTGACACTGGCACAGCCCAGCTCAATATGTTCAACTTGTCCCAGCCATCTGCTGCAGCCACTTCACCTAGCTTCAGGCCCATACCTTTCAACTTTTTAGTGCAAGAAGTCTGGACAAAGCCCCAAAATCTGGATAGATTTTAAATATTGCTCTTTTCAACTTTGAAAGTTGCTAAAATAACAGGATTTGTGTTAACATGCATTTCTTGAAGGATATGAGATCTGAAACTCAGATGCATGTCTATATTCAGTGACTTCAGTCCTCAGATCATCCCATTGATTTGCCAGAAAACCGCAAATGTTTTGAGAAACAGGCCAAAAATATGAGACAAAACTCTGGTCATTCTATGAAAATCTGGATATTTGAGAGATACGTGCAGCACTGCCTCCACATTGGGTACAACACAGGCAGATTGTCAGCCTCCACTGCATATTCTGGTGGTTACTCAGCATAGGGCATCACCATTGTTTTCTTTGGTGAAACTGTCAGGGCTGTGCAGTTTGTTGTGCATGGGGAGTTGGTGGCAGTGGTAGGGAGGGTTGGTTGACCACTGACATGGTGATGATAGTTGTATTTCCCACAGAATCACAACATTACCTAGAACTGCCTTCAAAATCTCAGGTGGAGCCCACTGGGGAGGTGGTCAGGATGCTGAGTGACCTCTCCCCAGGTCTAGCTCAGGTGGTGTGATTAAGGAAGGTTTATACCCCTGCCTTCATCCTAGTGTTTACATTCTTTGAGTATCACATCCATCTCCTGTTTTTTGGTCCAGTCCTCTCCAATACCACTCTCCTCCCTTTGTCTATATGCTTGTTATTGCACCACCAGTATCTCCATTGTTAGTCTTTGACTCTGTTTTATATTTGTTTCTATGCCCCTGCTTTTAAACCTCACCCTCTTTCCCTCCCTTGTCTTATCTGTCTTTTCTTCTTTTTCACAAAAAAATAAATAAAATAAACACCTGTCTCTGGAAAAAATATCCTTGCACCCCCTTCCCACTTCCATTCTTACCTTTCCTTTTTCCTTGCATATGTTCCTGTCCTTGCTGTACCCTCTTTTCTTATTTTTCTGTACACTCAATTCCATTTCACCTAAAAGTCTAAATGTAGTTATAAACAATATTCTAGGTCCTTTAATGTGAGGTGCAAGCTGTGTAGTGCTGTTTTGTAGTGTGTACATATGCACATAGGTATGGAAATGCTATTTGTTCAGCTGTTTTCTTTACATTAGTCACAACCACAGTTGGAGGAATATTTGTGTATTTGCTAGGCCTGCCATTTCTGTTGGAGTGTTTTAGGATTACAGGTAACCTGGGCCATGAAATTGTATTTTTGGGGGGGGCGGGGCAAGCCTCTCTCCTTCCATCCCCGAATTATATACACCAACCTACTAATAACTAATATAATATTATGAATAGGTCAAAATAATAAGAGACTATTCATTTAGTAATATATATATATATATATATATATATATATATATATATATATATATATATATATATATATATATATATATATATATATATACTGTCATTTCATTATTTCATACTATTCTCCCCATCATTACACAAAAGTTTAATAATCCTCTTCTATTAACCACAGATATTAAATAATCCAACAAATAGTATACCTATTTATGTAACAGTAGCATGAATTACCTATTAAATATTCCTAAATTAGTTGCTCGCTCAATATTATTATAACTAGATCTCTAAATAAATAGCCTAACAGAGTGGGACCTGAAGAGAGAAAGACATCTGTAAACTTATAGGTGACAGGCAATCTTATCATGTAACTATAATACAAAAGGGAAATCAATGTACATATATATTTATCATGCTAAAAGACATGCATATTTTATACATCTAACAAAGTTCTGAATTAATTTGTGAAGTACAAGCGTCTATATTTCAAAATTGTGTATCACTCATAACACAATAAATATCAAAATATTTAAAAATCCTTTCGCTTATTAAACTACTTCATAAAATTATGCACATTATTGAATTCAAAGAAAATGCAATCCTATTTCTATAGAGGTTACAGTGTATTCAATTCAAATCCCATTCTCCCTTCCTGGATTCAAACAAATTAGAAAATCTACTTTACTTTCTATGAAAATGGATGCACTGATGCAGCAATAAAACACTCAAATTTCAGCTTTGACTTATGAAATGAGTTATTTCAAGTAGTCTTAGTGAATCTAATAACATATAACATGTAAAAAGTTTCAAAGTTCACATAACTGAGCTTCAAATTTCAGCTTTCAGATTATTTTCAAATATTTTATATGATTTTCTATGTAAATTATATGAGATCTTGTACATTCACATTTCCACCATAAGTAGGTGTATGTAATAGGCATTTTTCTTAAGCACAGTTTGACATTTAACTAAATTTTTCTGTCTTATTTTCCACCTTATTCTATATATCTTGTATTTCTAAAATCTTCCATCAAAGAGCTATCTAGTCATCAGCTCTTTATTAAAGATTTTAGTATGTGTACATATTTCTTAATGTATTAATACTATTCTTTTATTAATCTCACATAGTAGATATTGCATTCCATGTGCATATGCATATTATTCATAAGATGTTTAATCTTATTATATCAAGTATTACAAGCATCGTGACTGTATATAAAAAATCCTGCTTGACTCTTTCTCTCCACTAGGAGAGTACCTTACTGCACTGTGGTGGTTTCACTTTCAAAAAAGTTTTGTACCACCCTTGTTGCAGTCTCTAATTCACTGATGTCATCAAGGCCACTGAATACAGGTAGATTTCTGGCCATTTCCCTCCCCAAACTGACATCACCACTGCCATCCTAAAAACCCAGCCATGTTGTGATGTCATAGCTCCCTGGTCCTTCCCCTACCCATACAGAACATAAAGGCTAATACAAGGAAACAGTACATGAGTCAAGTCTCCTGCTTTGAGCTGTTAATCACAGTAGGTAGCTCAAATTACCCTTACTACTTTGACAGCTAGGGAAGTTAGGTGTGAAGAGGGGTGGGAGATGAGTCAAACTAGTACAAGCCAGGCTTCACAAAAGACTTTGCCATTTTAAAAAGCAGCAGCAGTAGTAAAAAGCACTTTAAAAGGCTGTTCTGTGACATTTGCACTGTTTGTGTTTTAAGTAGCCACTGAAAGGCATGAAATGTTACTTAAAACTAACTGAAAGACAGCAGTGTATGCATGTAAAATTAATGCAATGACAGGAGCTTTAGGAATAAAGAAGTCTTTGTGATGTCATTTTTTTACAAACAAGCACTGCATTGTAGGTAACTAGAGACAAACTAAACAATCAGAATTATTTCAAGATGCCAGACCCCATGTAGTCAGACTGAGAAATTAAGTATACAAATATTTAAAAACCTGTAAATAGTCCCAGAATGGTGTTAAAATGTAGGAAACACCAAAACATGATGAAATAAACATGTTTTTGAGTCTGTGGGTGTGGTTCTTCTTTAATTTGAATGCGTGTTTTAACTATTGTGAATTCCTGCTCTGATCTAAGCTTAACATACTGACCTCAGGGTCTATATTAAATCAGCAAACTCTTAAAAAAACGAACGCTGATTTATCGACCCCTTTGTAAGCGAAAGCTTATAATCCCGAACACTTAGAACAGCGATTTCTTTTTCCCAGGGAAAAAAATTTGCTGTTCCAAAAAAGGAAAAAAAAAACTTTAAAACATTACAAAAAGTGGGGGGCTTCACCCCCACACCCCTCCTACTTAAATATGCCAACTCCGAGATCGCACTACAGTGATGAATATGGCGAAATAATGAAGGTGGCCAAGTAATTTCTTTCCCAGGGGAAAGAATTTGCTTATGTGCCATGTCAGTATTTTGCTGTTTCATGCTTTCAAGTTCGATCAAGATGCATTCGAAAGAATGCATCTTCGATCATATAATAGGGAACCTCACATCAGAATTTGATTACAACATGTGAAAATGACTAATTTCCTCTGTAGGCTACTTAGTTCTTTTAAGCTGTTCTAAGCAGTAACAAACATCTAACTTTACTTTTTCAATTAATATGTACAGTTAATATGTATAGTTAGAGTTAATAACACTACAGCATAAGCTATTAACATGCAAAATGTAATGACATTATATGTTATAACATCTCAGTATAAAACATTATTATAGCTTTTGCATTACCAATTCTTCACTTCTAAGAAAAGAAATATGTGTTATTTTGAGTAGATTTCTCACATATATACTTGAAAAAAAAGTTATTTTCTTTCTTCACAGACAGTAATGAACATTAACCTTGATTTACATCAAAATAGCTCAAGGTGGGAAGAATTTAGCATTTTGGCAGAAATAGAGCATTATTTTGTTCTCAAGCTTTCTCTAAGTGTTAGTTATTTCACAAATGACCTGTGAAAGGAATGTGCATAAGACCAAAGAAAACAAAATCATCAGTACTTTAACACTTCTAATAAGCATATTACTTAGATCTGATATTTAGTTAACCCAGCAATGCACATACTAAGCAAAGTTGAAAAAATAAAATACATTTTTTAACTTATGTAGTCTTAAAATTAACAATTCTATTGCTTATAATATCATGCTATTCTTTTACAGGAATTGTTTGCTTAACATTTAGAAACACACATATAAGTTTAGTTAAATGAACTGTATTAAGT